>NW_009606241.1:3270-9485 GCF_000690535.1 Cariama cristata | reverse complement strand
TGTCTTGCCTCACTGCAGCTTTGCCAGCTTCTTTTAACGTAGGTCTGCCGGTTGAGAGACCTCTAGGCACATAGAAAATTTGGAATTGTAGCATTTCAGTCCTTTTTAATGAGTTCTTCTGCTCACAAAACTGCTTAATTTCCATGGAGCTCTACCAAAACAGAATCAGTGCCTTTTTTCCGAGATGCGTGTCATTTCATCACCTCTCTTCAAAGTTCTGCATAACAGTTGAGTGGAGTGAAACAGGGAACTGAGGTGTTCTGGGTCTCGTGGCAAGGGTGCCGGGAAGTGATGAGCAGTTATTGATAATGGTCCTTTCCTTCAGGAGTGGAAAACTTTGCTGTTTCAAGATCTTTGCTGAAGTGTGAGAATATTTTATATCTTTAAGGGAATATTAACTTGCAGGGATTTGCAAGTTACTGTATTGTCACCCTTCTCGGGGCTGGAGAAAAAGGGAGGTCATCTGCCTGAAAAATATGTATTTGTACTTACCTGAGGAGGCGGTGGAGCCCCAGGTGTTGAAGCTAGGGCTTCTGCCATTATCTGCTAACCTTTTCAATTAAATTGCTTAGAAAGGGGAGGGCAATCTCTGCTGGTAAGATATCAATCACTCTGTCATTCTGTAACAGGTATATGCTATTTGAGTGACTTCGAGCAGAGTTACACTGAGCCATCTGTCTGGAGATGACAAGGAGTCATCTGTCTGTGAGATGAGGATGGGATTCTTCCAGGATACAGAAAAGAAAATATCAAAGATGGAAAGGACACAGAAAACATTTAATCTGATAGCTCTGGCTTCCTTGTATGCAGCATGAAAAAGGTCTGCTCTGAAGATCGGTAAAGCAAACAGCATGTTCTATAAAAGGAGAAGAGAAGAGAAGAGAAGAGAAGAGAAGAGAAGAGAAGAGAAGAGAAGAGAAGAGAAGAGAAGAGAAGAGAAGAGAAGAGAAGAGAAGAGAAGAGAAGAGAAGAGAAGAGAAGAGAAGAGAAGAGAAGAGAAGAGAAGAGAAGAGAAGAGAAGAGAAGAGAAGAGAAGAGAAGAGAAGAGAAGAGAAGAGAAGAGAAGAGAAGAGAAGAGGAGAAAGGATGTAAACTATGTTCAGCTATGTCTTACAGCTTACACTATGTACAGCAATATCCTAAATCAGGAGTTACACCCTCAAATGTAGCTGTTTGTGGGTTTATACACCCAACAGAAATTCTAGCTGTTCACTAACATTAGTGCTTATGTACAGGGTTGCTCTGTACTAATTGTGCTACTATGTGAGATTACAGTACACTACCGCTCCAACATTACGGGTTGCAGAAAGTTATTGCTCTGTAAGATATGAACTGAAGAAAGTTTAGAAGTGGCTGCTTTGGGCTGTCATCATTGCTTAAGAAGTTTCAGAAAGACCTTGCAGTGATGTCCTAATTAAAGAATTCACTTTTTTTTTGGTCAATGACACCAGTTAAATCTCTGCCAAAAAAAAAAAAATCAAAACTGTTGTGACGTTTTCTCTCCAATATTTTGGCAGTTGACATCTTGCATGTTGTAAGCCAAATGCATCGAAGAATTTAGCCAACCCTTGGTTTTAGTCCTATACATACTTGGGATTTTTTGAGTGAGCCTGTATTTTGAACATCAAAGTTCACTGAGAATGAGGATTAATTTGCTAGTGGGAATAAGGATTGTAGCTGTGTGTGCTAAAGTGTTCAACAGATAAGGACGAAGCCTCTAACCCCATGTATTTTGTGGGGGTTTTCAGGTGTGACTTTTATTATGTTCTTCCTCAAAACAGTGAGAAAAAACAGTTTATGACATGTATGTTAAATTGATTAACTTATAGATCTCATTGGGATGAATTTTATGCTTAGCAGATCAGTTGTACATTTTTCTAAACCTTTCAGCCTGGAAACAACCCACACACTGTGGTGGAGTGTATGTGACATTAATATCTGGAAACTTCAAAGCAGCCTTAGTCTCCAATTTATTAAAAACCCCAAACATCCTTTTAAGTAGCGTGATGATCAGCTGCAGAAATGTTATACTACAGCCTCATTAGGGTCAGAATTTAGCAAGGAAATTCTTGATAAAGATAACAGATTGTCTTTCGAAGTGTCTTCTCTCCAATTTTTTTCCAGCTATGGTGCAGAGACTTCCTTTTGCTAGCTAGGATTGTTTTATTTGCTCGCTTCAAGTCACGTCAGCATTTATTTGGCTTCTGCAAATCCTCACTCACTTTGTTCTTTTCATTGATTTTTTCAGGCCTATGATGCTGCATTTTCACCTTATTTTTCACTTGTTCAAATATGTTGTTGCCATATTTTGAGGATATATCAATAAATCTGACTTTCTTTGCCAAAAAAAATAAGTTTTACAGGTCTGGATTTTATTTTATATTCACATTTAGATTTTTTTCACATCTGTTTCTTTTTTGCAAGTATTCTGAGGGAATCACTTTGCTTGCTTTTTTTTTTTCCTTTAGAAAAGCCCTCAAATTCTGTTCCTATTTATTTCAAATATTTTCACATTCAGCTATCTGCAAAATAAAATTCATCTTCAGCTCATTCTTGCTTCGAAATAAAAAAGACTTATCGCTTTAGGAGGCAGACAGGAAGTTATGCCCTTTTGACCCAAAGACCTAAGAGGAAGGTTGGGAGGAAGATGATAAAGAAAAAGCAAAGGAGGATACGATTTGTGTGCACTGGTCATAGATCTTCAAAGTTGTAAGTTATCGCAGGAGGAGGTATTTGGGGAGCAATCGCAGGCAGAATGCAGAAGCATGTTGTAGTCCACCGCGCTGTGTTGCCTTTTTCTCCCTGTCCCCTGGACCTGTAACTTGGATGTAGCTATTCCAGCACATTTCATAAAAGACTGGGTTTCTGTGATCCTTTCAACAGATTCTGTGTGAAATTAGTGGGTTTGAGCACAAAATGTTCCTGAACAGTTAGGTCAGTCTAGGAAGAGCACATTCCCATGGAAGCAGCAGCCTCAGCTACACAGATACTTGGGATTGTGATTTGTTTTCTGCACCTTCCTCTTCTTCACTCTTTCTCATTTCATCATTTTCTTCCTTTTACTTATATACTTCTCTATCTTGCAGCTTTTTCTCTTTTTCCTTAATATTTATATTTATCCTTTTTACACCTCCCAGCCCTCTTGGTAATCTTCCAGTGCCTGTTAGAAAGGAAGACAGGGCAAAGCTTATCTTTTTCCATTCTGCAGATTGCAATCCAGAGGCTGCGTGCAGAGAGATGCAGAGAGAGAGAAGGAAGGAGTGCGGGTGCTATGGGAGTCTTCGCTGCTTCCTCCCTTCAGCAAGAGCTTATCCTTGGAGAGCCCTGCAGGATCCTGGGGACTTGGGACAGGAAAGGGCTCGGAAACTCTTGCCTGAAGTAGAAAACAGGTAAATTAATCCTCTTTTTATCCCACAGGAACCTGAGGATGAATGAGTGTGCCCAGCAAGTGTGACAGCAAGGCAAGAAATTAGGAACAGTCTCGTGGATGAGGAGGAGGCTAAAAGAGAGGAACCGGCAGAGGTGTCAGGACTGTGCTTTATACATCTCCTTGTATGCGGAAGGACGGGGGAAGGCAAGGAATGGCACTGAGGAGGAACGGCTGCACAGTGAGATAAGTTTTACTCCCAGCACCAAGCAGATGAGGATCTGGGGAGGAAGGCTCCCTGCCAGCGTATCCCAGTGCCCCTCCTGCCCTGGGGCTGCGGACGCAGCATCCTCCGGAGACCTCGGAGCAGGCAGAAGGGCCCAGCTAGTAAAGCAAAGTGACAAATGTGTATGGGTCTTTCTCCTAAAGTTAGCAAGGTTTTCAAAGTCTGTGTCATGACATTTTATGCTTTGCCATAGATTTTTCTTGGTGAGTCAAACACCTTGTACAAGCAAATCATTAGCTGCTGCAGTGAGCTAAATTTGGCTTTTAATTAAAACTTCTTCCAAACATCTCAGACATTTGAATATGTGACCCTTACACTTGTTAAACCAAACTTTCATATATCGGTGGGATTTAAGTGTTATTGGAGCTTACATTTTCAGGCGCTTACACCAGACAAATATGAGCTTAATAAACATCTGAAGACTGTGATGAAATTGTGGTAGAGAAGAATTTGGTCCGGTCTTTTCAGAATCAGGAAATATATAGCCAGGTATAATAACCCTGCTTCATACTTGCATGGGTAGATGTAGGTCAGTTTCTCATAAATTCAATGACTTCATTCTCGTTGATCGTATTTGACAGCTTTTACATATACTTGTCCACTTAATATCTTCCCAATACATTTGTCAATGAATAACATGTAAAGTTGCTGACAAGCTGAACTGCATGTTTCCACTTAAATCTGCATTCCTTGTTGAGTTCTTTTGTTGGTTTTCTTTGGAAATATCCTGGTATTTTGCCTACCATGTTTGCAGTATACCTGTACTTAATGCTCTTTCATTTCCTTTGTCTAGCACAAGATGCTGTTATTCCACAAAGTCCCAGGGAGAGTAAAAAAAATGAGAAAAAAATGTTAATTTAGGAAGTAAATCTGCTCAGTGTTTTATCCCAGCATCCTGTCCTCCTGCTGCTTTTTATATGACCTTTTGCACTGCACAGAATTCATTACTATTGTAAAAACCATGGGTTTGCTTCTTACAAAATTTCAAGAAACCCATGCCCTGTTTTGAAGTGTGTGTGTGCGGGGGGGTCACAAATGGCGAAACCATGCCTTCTTCCAAATCCTTTCATTCAGTAGCAACTCTGCAGGTTTGCTAATTAGACCCACTAAACAAAAACACCCCGGCAATAACACTGTGCAGAAGGAAAGGAGAAAACATCATTATTGCTATTTTATTTACCATTTCACTGCAGGACGGCACAGGAACCCTAACCAGGTCAAGACTGCATTGTGTCAGGTGCTGTACACAATAAATAGCAGTTCCTGCTTCAGGAAATGTGAAATTTGTGCCTATATTTATAGCCAGGTTTGTGGCCCCATGGTAATTCATTTTTTGGTTACTTCTGCAAATGCTAGTGTAGGCACCCAGAAATGTTTGTCGCGGGACACAAACCCCTATGGTTTTCCCCGGGCTGAAGCCCAGCGCAGTTTCACCTCCGCAGAAGGGTGATAGTGTAAATGGAGTGGAATAAGACCCAGACCTCTTTGTGTTCTTTAGATGAAAGACACTTTATACACATAGATGTTTACTGAAAGGCCTGTCAAAGAGGCAGAATTACGCAGACATCTCTGTGTAATTTGCCTGGGTCAACGCTAATTGTAGAAAGTACTTATTCTGTGGGTCAGACGTATTGCTGCAGTGTGCAGTCCCTGGCCTGCGTGTCTGTAATAAATCACTCTGCAGAAGAACTAGACTAACCTGTATCTGTCTCAGCTTTTTTAATTGCAGACCATAAACACTGATAGGACCTAAAATGTTTGCTCAGTCTAGACTGAGTGGAGAAACGGAGGCACACATTGAATTTGCTCTTCAGGGAATACCTTCTGCTCCTTTTAAGGAGGCAAAGTTTACGCACAACACCAGAAATGTCAGACTGCGCACAAAAGCAACAAATGTTAATACTCAGTTCCTTCAAAATAATTCAGATTAATATGAAATAATCAGGTTTGCATGTGTACTTTTAGAGTTTGGGAGTGCATTTAGCATCTCTGGAAAGTTCTGGGTCGACTGCCCTCCCACACACAGGAGCAGCAGGTGGGATGCTGCCACCTTCCCTGTCCCATCCTAGGGGGGACTGGTCCTTTACTCGCTGAAATGAGCCGAGGAGCTGCAAAGGCTGGCTTCGGAGAGAAGCCAGGCCATCCCGTCTCCATCTTCCCTTCCTGTGCCCCTGGCTCCTGCAAGGGCGGGCATGACGGAAGAGCCGCCCCGGCCGGCCGGCTGACAGGGGTGAACCTGCAGCCTGAACCGGCAGCCCGTGATCACGTCCCTGCCACGAGGTCTCTTCCTGCAGGCCGGCAGCTGCGGGGAGGGATGTGAGCCCTGCTTGTCCAGAGGCCGAGGCCGAGGAGGCCAGGCCCTGTGGGCTGCGGTGTGAGCGGGGCTGCTGCGGCTGCTGCCTTCCCTCCGCCGGGAAGCTGGGCTCTACATTTTACTGGAGCTACGTTATAAATGGCAGCCAAGGCCAAGCGCTGGGGTATTTGCAGTCTGAAAGCCCCACAGCACCCAAGAGCGCTTGGCTTTGGGTGGGAGGAAGGGGCACGCCGGGCTGTGAGTCAGCC
>NW_009606241.1:1184-3248 GCF_000690535.1 Cariama cristata | reverse complement strand
CCGTTTGAGGGAGGCAGCCTCCATCTTGAACCACAGCGCAGGCCTCCGGGCCGCAGCCGGCATGCAGCTTGCCCTCACGCTTCTACCGTGAGGCCGGTGCGTTTGTCACAGCACCTCAGCTCTTCTTTGTGGAAATCACACCTTCTGTTGAAAATAAAAAGTCACTTTCTAGCTCTGACGGGGCCAGAGGAAAGCCTAGTGCGACTCAAAGGCTCAGGAGCCAGAAGGCACGCAAAACCAACTCCAATTGCCATTGGTTTTTTGTTGATTTTTCCTAAAAAATCTGCAGCCCGAAGAAGGCTGGTTCGTGATTTCTCCAAAGGTGGGGTGGGCCATGCTGTGGCTGTATAACACGGGGTACGGTCTTCCCTGAGCTGAAATGCAGCTGCCACCTCTGTGCCGCAGCAGCGAGACAGCGGACGGAGACACAGGCGGTGGAAAGCGTGCTGCCATGTCGGGGCTGAGGGATGCTCGGAGCAGAGGTTGCTCGTGGTTTTGCCTGGCATCCATCTTGGACACAGGTTGTGGGCACGGAGACATCCCTCTGGCCAACTGTCCCTTTTCCTGTGATTTCCACCTGGGGGTCCCTGAAGGCTTTTCTAAGAGCCCTCAAAGAGTTGTTTAAGGGCAGTGCCAGCAACTGTGGGAAAGTGCCCTGGTGGGAGACCTCCTCTGAAACCAGGACTCCTGAAACGGCATACTCGCAGCCCTGATGCTCCCGTCCATGCTGGCCACCAGCACCGGCTGCGGTGCCAACATCTGCCATCAAGATCCCTCACACTGCAGCGGAGCTGGAAGCCAACGGGCAGGAATTCCTGACTTGTCTGACCTGAATCCAAATATCTGAGATTAAGAATGAAAAAACAGAAATAAATAAAAATGCAATTAGCACTTCTCAACTGAGTTAATAATTGATCCATCTTCCAGGCTTGCCTCTTGTCTGTCTGGGAGCAGGAAGCAATGTCCCTGAAAAACGTTTGAGACGTGGTTTCCACGTGTTGCCTTGGCCCACGAGGGTCACAGAAACAACCTACCACCTGGGACGCCCAGGCCTGCTCAACCCACAAAACCAGAAGGACCCAACATCCCCACATCCCTCCTCGGAGCCCAGGATTGATGGGCGTCAATCCAGAGAAGGCTTTAAAGGGTTACCGGGCTGTGAGAGGGAAGGGTGGGGAGCGGAAGGCGCGGGGGGAACCGCGGTTCTCTTACAATCGTCAGATCAAGTCACAGGGTGGAGGAGGATTTTCCAGATCCTCTGACCTTAAGGTTGGGGAGTGAAAGGAAGAGGAAGCACATTTGCACAGATCCTCTGTCAGAGCTTCCTCAGGGAGGGGCTCGGTCCTTCTGGCCCTTTGCTACATGCCGGGCCAGGCACACACATACACACAGCTAAATAAACACGGGAATGAAGTTCAAAGTAGACCCACAGGAGAAAACCTAATGTATGGGAACCTGTTATTAACACTTATGCTCACCAGCCCCTCGTATCTTAAATGTTAAGTGTTTAACCAGCCATAAAAGCAAACATTTGCTTGATATCAGGAATACCTTGCGGTCCTATAGCACTTTCTAAGATTTTTCAGTCACCTTACATTAAGCCTGATTATGCCTTTGGGTAGGCATTTTAGAAGACTCAGAAAAGTAGGGAAACTGAGGCATAAAATGTAAATTAATTGGTGGGGTCACTTGGGAACCTGTTGGTAGAGCTGGGCAGGGAGCAGAGACCCCACAGTTCCCCATCACTGAATTTGTGCCTGAGCCAAAGCCCACTGAAAACACCAGGAGGTTTTTATTGACTTTAATAGGCTTTGGCTTAACCTCTTCTGCCACAAAGACATCATCATCTGTATTTTATAGCACATCTGTCCTGCGGAACAGGACATGAGACAGCCAGACATATCAGAAATAGGCATGAGAGAATCTCACTCATTTCCCCATTTTACATTTTTCTCAAAAAGTGATCATCAAAAGTAGCAATTCAAATGTTCATTAACAATACAAGCAAATTTCTCCTATGTTTTTCTCCTTCTCCCTTGTTTCTCCTCTTCACCTTTTTTTTTT
>NW_009606241.1:0-1167 GCF_000690535.1 Cariama cristata | reverse complement strand
CCCCGCCTTTTGTTTTCAAGCTCCAGGAAATGTTAGCATGGGCCATTTTAGATTAGACACACCATCCAGTGGGTGAGACCCTCCCTTCAGTAGATTTCAAAGAACACTTAGGATGTCGTAATTGTGAAGAGGCACTCAGACCTGCAAAATTGCTAAATTGCTCAGTAGTTTATGTTTCCTAATCCTGAATAATTCACCTCCTGCAGAACATGAGAAATCATAGAATCATAGAATGGTTTGGGTTGGAAGGGATCTTCAAAGCCCACCCAGTTCCAACCCCCTGCCGTGGCCAGGGCCACCTCCCACCAGACCAGGTTGCTCACAGCCCCATCCAACCTGGCCTTGAACACTCCCAGGGATGGGGCAGCCACAGCTTCTCTGGGCAACCTCTGCCACTGCCTCACCACCCTCACCGGGAAGAATTTCTTCCTCACATCTCATCTAAATCTTCCCTCTTCCAGTTTAAAGCCATTGCCCTTTGTCCTAGCACCACATGCACCTGTAAAAAGTCCCTCCTCATTATATATTTCTTTGTCAGTCTTTTTTTAACACATCTTTCTCCTGCATTTGTTTTCTATCCACCTGTACCTACTTCGCTTCCTTTGATTGCTCCTATGATGCTGATACACAGAAATGATGTGGCTCTTCAAGTGACTGCGTATTTTAATCTTTTGAGACGAGGTGGTGTTTACACAGCATTCTGTTCACCACGGCATGGCAGAAACAGACCCTTTCAACAGCGATTTACAAACCTTCAATCTGGCATTTTCCTATCAGAGAACCGCTGGTTCTGACAAATGAGCCAACATATCTGAACATTGGTGTGCTCCAACTTTTTAATATTTCTTTGCTTCTAGTCATCAGCTTTGGTTTACTCTATGTATTTCTTCCTCTTACTTCTGAGCACTTTAATTCAGTGAAAGAGATAATGCTATTTATCAGCTATTACCCTCTGCAGGTCTAAATTTTATTCCAGTAAGACAAAAAAGATAGCAATAGGCCACTTCTGATGAGATTTTATCTCTGCCCGTTGGAAAAAAAACCACAATTTGCACAGATAAAAGGACCTAGACAGAGTGAGAACATTAAATGCCCTCTCCTTCAGAGATAACTGAAATCTCTTGCCTTTCTGGTTTACAGGTTTAACAAGGGAAAGTGCAAGGTCCT
>NW_009606240.1:0-878 GCF_000690535.1 Cariama cristata | reverse complement strand
AAAATATATGAGCTTTATGTCTGGAAGTATTTCAGTACCAAACATGCATCTCAAGAAAAAAAGCTGTTACTGACTCCCTCAGCTGAGCAGTATCTCAGATAACCCAGAGTTCAGAATTATCCCTGCTAGAACTACCTGTGAAGAGACTGAGGGAAAAACACCATGCCAGGAAGCAGCTGATTTAACATAATGATCACTTCTCTCTTTGTCTGTGGGGTTTATATCTCACCTGCCTCCATTCTCTGTAAGCCTAGCAAGGTTATAACTTCACCTTAGGTTTTGTAACACTCCTTTTGCTTTCTCAGGCTTCACATTCCAAGTTTCTTTTCCCCCAATTACGTAGAACAGAAGGTAAGATGCAAAGAGAGCTGGGTGCCAGGTAGGCACAGTCAATGCAGAGGCACTACCCTCTGATCTGTCACCTGAATGTGATATTCCTCCTTAAGAATGCCCCTTTGATCATAGGTTTAACTCCTGCAGAAAGCTGACTTGCCAATGATGACCAAATGAGGCAACATGCAAAAAGAACATGGAGTTTGTAACAAATTTTTTTTCCTCTTGAGAAAGTTCTCTGTAGATCCTGTTTGGTCTGATTCTAGACTATTCAGCACTTTGAGCCATGAGAGAAAACATGTCAGTAAGTAATGATAGGAGGTTGGCATCAGGTGAGTTAGGGTGAATATGATATACCCAAAGCAAGTACAAGTTGAGCTGTTTTGCTACCTGACTTGGCTGTGTACTTCACACTCACGTAACTCTAGCATAGGTTGCCACATGACAGAAACTTCATGGAGAAGCTTTTGCAAGGAACCTTTTAGATAACATATTTTAGATAAACATCTTTTAGGTAACATATCCTATAGGAAAAGAGGAGATTT
>NW_009606239.1:0-16603 GCF_000690535.1 Cariama cristata | reverse complement strand
GACCGAGAACACGGGAGAGCGTCGAGGGGCACGCCTTTTCACGGGTGAGTGCGTATTTAAAACAAGTCTCTATATGCTCGCACAGGACTTTGGTAGTGCAGAAATTCTACGTAACTGCGGATATGACAATTGCTTAGTGTTCAGTTCTGTTCCTACTGTTTTCGCTTATTCAATGAACAAAGTATTCTTTCCCCTATACTTTTCATTCATTTCCCAGTGCTACCAACTTCAGAGCCATTATGTAGTTATAAGCTCCAACGATAAACCCAAGAGATGTTACCTTCTATTAAACTAACTGATATAGGTGGGAGAAGAGAAAAGGAGAAAGACATCTCATACAGCAAAAACTCTGTACAGTTTCCTCTGCTCCTGACATGTTACAAAAGCCAAAGGTTATACAAGTTTATATGAGACCTTTTATTTTTATAACTTGAAACTACTACTGCTAAAACACTACCACTGGAATTACTAACACCACCCATCCACTAGTAGCTCCAGGACTCGAGTTTCTTTTGCTTTTTCTCAGTATGTGTCTCCCAGCTCCAGGATATTTGGTTTGAGATAAGTGTCTGGCATTGCCATCACACAGAGAAAAGTCTGCTGCACCACATCATATAATATGAGTGATATTTAGCAAAATTACAGCTGTCCTGTGACACTATAAAAGCATGCCACGTGATAACACTTGTTACAAACATCAGTGAGGTGGCGTTGGTAGCATGTACTGCCAAATACAATTCAAAGCCTTGCAGGGAGGCATAGAGGCGGATTTTTTTTTTTTTTTAAATGTGACTAAAAATGGAATGAGTTTGTAGTACATGCTACATACTTGATGAACAAGTTGTAAAATGTAGTCAGGCAGAGGGAGAAACAGTCAAGTGACAACTTGTAAACAGGAGTGACCAAATTCACATTTATCCTTTACTAGTTTGGTTTTTTTCATTAAGATCCACCAAATACTGACCAAGGCTGGTGATAGTCACATACATTTTTTTCTTTGATCTTTCAAAAGCAGTAAGCTATTCACAGAAAGCTAAATGTCTTGCAGGAAAAAAAATAATACTAGAATGCTTGAAATAAAGCAGTAAATACAAGTAATAATTGGGAGATGGTGCTTAGGCTGTATTCCAGTACGTGTCTCGACATGGATATACATCTTTGTAGTAATTCTGCTTGACCTGAATCAGTGAAACGTGGTGAAATAATACCATACAGGGATTGCTGGAAAAGAGTGATAGAATGGGTGATTGCTTCTAGCAAATACACAGGAAATTAAAGTACCTTCCTTCCTCTGCTCCCAAAAATGGCCTGAGTACATGGAGCATAACTTAGAGGAAGCAGTTAAGTAGCAAATACGGTAACAGGACACTTCAGTACTGACAGCGAGCAGAGAAAGGTACACACAGAGGTGATATTGTTATGAAGGAATAAAACCAGGAATGAGCTTGGGTTTTGATGAGTAAGGGGAAGTTACCCAAGTAATTCAGAAAAGAAAATTCGGATCTCTACAGGAAAAGTTAAAAAAAAATAAGGGGAAATAGTTACCTTTATCTAAGCATTATTCCAAGATAATTTAAGAGTAAAGAAATCCTAAACGCAATTGCAGTGTGCGTATTCTGTTGTCTCACACTGGAGCTGGCAATGCCAGGCAGTACACTTTTTAGCCAAAGCTTTAAGAGAAGCCCTACTGCATGCCCTGGTCTGTGCATATACAACGGGTCTTGTGCTTTTCAGAGAGCACCAGGCCTACAGCACACACTCAGAAAACTTGCCATGCATGCAGCAAATCCAGTAACTTTGGTTTGCACCAAGCCTTCCCGCACATTTGCAGAAAGGTGAAACATCATATGCACTGCAAGTCTGCTGCTTCCGAGAAACACTGAACTTAACACACGAAACAACTATAAATACACATGTTCATATTTCTTTATAGAAAATAAAGAGAGCTCTATAAAGAGAGCTCTATACATACTCCTGCTGGAGAGGAAAGCCATCCACTAAGGCACAAGAGCCATCACATTGAACAAGACAGTTCACTGTTTTTGACATGGAGTCTGACTATCCACCCTGTTAAGTAATTTAAAGCTCTTGGTCATCAACAGAAGTTTAATAAGCTTATTGCAGACCTTTCCATGGTTTTGAGAAGACATGTCTTTCAATTGAAATAATGGCATGAAAGACTAAACTGGTTTTAACTACACCACTAAAAGACTACGACGAACTAAACACACCCTCTCCCTGATTTTCTTTGTTGTTAGGAAAGGGGTGTGTGTGTGTTTGTTTTCCCCCCAGTAAAGGCAATGGTAAGTCACCACTGGCAAATGGATTAAATAAGTAAATTTACTTTACTAATTTAGTCAGGTCGGCTAAGGAGGACTGGCTGACTGGTTTCAGTGAAGGTTAAAAATATAACACCTCAGGTCATTATGCAGCAAGCTTTGTCACTGCAATTGTGCAGGCACATACCAGACAGTGGAACAGAGCTGAATATCTAAAAGCACAAGAACAGGTGATTAATGTTAATACCTTAAGATGAATTCCAAATTCCTACTACTTTTTTTTCTGACTGCCATTCTCCAAGACCCTTCTCATTTCTTGAAGTCACATAGTATAAGACAAAGCTCTGCGACATAATTATTCTCTCAAATATGTTTTTAAACCACAAACCCCATTGAGGGCAGAATGCCATAGACTGGTGTAGATGACCTTTAAAGTACTAATGTATTCATCTTAAGAAGACTAAGAACAATACCGTCTGCCTTGATGTCCTGTGATTCACTAAAACATCATGTTACTGCACTGTACACTGACATGGAGAACACCGCATTGGTTATTGGTTTTGTGCAATCATAGTTGCAATGCATGCAAATGTAAGCTTAGCAGGACAGTTACCACTTACTACTACTGACGTATATATTGCTGCTAGCAACAATTATTAGAGATCCAGAGCTTTTCATTAAGTAACCAATTTGTATATTTTCTGGATATTTTCTTCAATGGGCAGGATCCTGGTATATCTAATGAGAAACCTGTTTTACTAGAAAAACCCTTGTATGAAGTTTCTGTGCATTTACTCACATCCCTTTCTGGTAAAAAAATTGCATCAGTCACAAAACAACAAAATTCCCTGCAGAGGAGAACTGTGGTATACTCTGTAGTGATGATGTTCAAGTGTATGCTTTCAAGTATTTGGAAAATAATTTCAAAATTTGGGAGTTAAATACCACTTCTAGCAACATGAAGTTTTCTGAATAACGACATCACTGAGGTAATTCATAGCCCTTACAAGCTGTGAATATGCTTTGGGGTATATCCATTGGCATCTACTTTACATAGCAGGATTAAATTCAACCATACCCATTAAGAACAGGAATCTTTGGTTATTTATTTCACAATTCTAAGTGCCTTCTATTAAAACAGCAAACTTTTGTTTGTTTTGCAAAGCTACTGCAAAACAACAACTGTTAACCCCTAGGCTAATGGCCAAGACACTAGACACTTTGCAAAGAAATCTATTCTTCACATACAAGTAGTGAAGGATCACTGGCTTTTGGATTTCTGGGAAACTGGAAGCGAGAGGAGGGAGTAGTCCCCCTTCACCTTCCCCCAGTGTGACTCCTGCCTTCCCCCTGCAAGACCTTAACTCACTAAAGCAGCAACCACCACCACCACCCCCTCCTCAAAAAACCCAAAACCCAAAACCCAAACCAACCACCACCACACTCAAAAACCCCAACTTTCTGCTAGATTTATTTTCTGTACTTTTTGTGAGCCATGCAAACTAGCAAGTGCTGAGATGGCACAAGGGCATTAGGCCAGAAGCACAACATCCTCCCTTTAGCAGTGACTTCTACATGGTCAACTACCTTTTTGAGACGCTTTCATCTGCACACTGCCTTTTTGTTTTTTGAAGCTTAACTAATTTAACGTCAGGCTAAAGTGGAGCATGTAGCTCGTACATCACCACTCAGACACCAGTGAAAACCTAACATAAGCTCTGCTCCTTTTGCACTGGAAGCCATGTACATTCAATTCCTGTGACACACAAACCTGTAAAAACTATCCAGGTGCACTGCTCCAAGTACACTCAGAGCTCAGCCACACCAAGGTAACCAAGTTACATGTATGAAGCCAATTACGAAATACTTTCCAAAAAGACATTCAAAAGGAGCAACAAAGAGCTAAAGCTCTGATCCAGCAAAGCACCAGGGATGCACTGAAGTATACATCAATGGGGTACAAGTACGTATGTGTGCTTTGCAGAATTCAGACTTAAATAGTTCAGGTGAAAGGCACCTGGAGATATCCAAAACTGGTATTTAGGGAATAAACCTGTTACAAACGCTGCAGCAATTTCACTCTGGTAGATCTTTTTCATTATTCTATCATAGCACCAGAGGAAAAACCACCACCAGATATTTGTGCACAGTCAGTTCTTTGATCAATTTCCTTAGCATGTTTGAATAACAACAAGTATCTCTATCAAATAGTTATGTTTGGGAACGACACTATAATTTAGCTCTAAACACAATCCTAAATCTATAGGTTAGGTTTCACATGATACAAGTACCTAGAATAATTTATTATTTTTCTCTTTATAAAGAGTAATGTGCAAAACAGAAAATGCAATCTAATAAAAATCTATCAGTTCAAATCCTACTACAAAAAAATGGCATAGAAAAATCAGTGTGCCTTAATTTATTTTCATATTACATGTATTAAAAATGTCAATGACTAGCATATTTTTAAGTGGTACTTATAAATATATATGAATACACATGTTATGAAATAGGTCATACCCTCATTGTTTGTAACCATCAACCTTGTATGTTCTTACCTATGCAGAGACACAGTTCTTAAGACCACAATGTTTTCATGCAATGCTATAGTTTGAATACATAACTTTTATTTATAACTTACTGTAAGAGGAAAGTGTAGAAGAAACTGTTTTTCTTCCCCATTCTTTTCTGAAAGGGTCACATTACATTTTGTATAACAACTTCAAAAAAATACATTTGTTTTAAGAACAAATAATGCAAAACTACCCTTCTCCCTGTGCTTTTATCCAGGGAGCTCAGGTTTTGACACAAGTGAAAGTGAGCAGTCTCCCATGTACACTACTTCAGCACTGGCATATTTTTTTATTTTAAGACTGAACTGGTAGGAAATGTAAATAAAAGTTAGAAATAATCGAGAGCATACACCTTTTCTTTTTTCATGTGATGTAGCTTTTTCCCAGTGGTTGCAAAGATGGCAAAGGTAATTCTAATGAAGATGGTGCCTAGCAAGTTTGAAGGCTATGTAGTACTGAAACTCAAGTTATAACTAAAGTTAAAGAACTACAAAAATATTTAAAATTTGGCTTCTAGAGGGCTTCCAGGCCAGTAATAGGGAAATAACATAAAACAAAGATTTAAAAAAACATGCTTAGTAGTACTGACGTTAACATGTTCTATAAAACCCTAGTGCTTCTGAATCCAAATGTAAGGAAGCTAGATTTAAGAATTTTGACCAAGAATCTATAGAAGTGTCCATTCAATAGAAAGGCTACAAATACTATTTTAAACACTCATTTAACCAAGTAACTAGATTTTGGCATCACCTTGATCTACCAGGTAGATCTAGTATGGACTTCCCTTATGCAAATTGGTTGTTCATGTTTTAAAAAGCAAACAGATGGGAGATTGAATGAGTTGAACTGAAATTACCAAAGTCAGAGACTCTTACCATAAGTTGTTCTTAAGTTAGAACAAAAATGTAAGCCTAAGAGGCAAGATGAAACTCTTGTCCTTTCTAAAACTGTATAGAAAAAACAACAAATGCTTGTATTTTATAAAAATATCTTTGGTTACTGAACATTTTTATAGTTAATTTTCATCCTTCTCCTTGACAAATGAGCACATATAAACACACTAATCAAAATAGCACATTTATCAGTGTATTAAATATCAAAAATAGATCCACCCTTTTTAATGTTCCCAACACCTTTGGAATTCAAAGTGTCATGCATAACATTATTATGGCAAATGACCGCAAAATGGATTGCAACAACACTATTGACCTTTTTATTTAATGGCCATTTGTCTAAAAAAATAGTAAACAAAACACTCATTTTTCTCTCTGCCCTTTCCATGCATTTAAGCATAGCCTTAAACTTTATCTCCAATTTGCATGGTGCTACTGTGAACAGCGTAAATACACACTATTCATTTTCTAAAGGCTCAGTTGTAAGCACATCTGCGTCTCGATTAATAAAATGAGTATAGTAGGGTGTTTCCAGGCCTACCCATTTACCATAAAACGCATTAATTTTTACTACTGTTCTCATAAATTCCACATAGACATTGTCTTTACATGTTTTAAATACCTAATTCTATCCTATTCTAGGATAACATACACTCCAGTTATTACTTTCTTAAACAGAAGTGGTAAAACTTAAACTTTTCTGTTCTTTGAAGAGTAGAAGACTGATACCTGGCCTCTCGCCCAGAGCTAAACTAAAAATGCCTGTCCCTCCTCCTGGCACACTGCATACTCATTTCATTCCAAGGATTATAGCCTCAGAGACTTGGTATTCTCAACAGCTGAAGCGCCATGCCAGTTACTCTGCCTGCATGTTGCTACTGGACATCCAAAGGACTCAGTCTGTTTTCTGAAGGAATCGGAGGCCAGTCTGCTTAAACCCCTAAACTTGTACCAGCAGCTACTAATCGCACCTTCACTTTTCTCTCTGCCCACACTGTAAAACCACCTGCCCAGTTGTATGGATGATAATTGAACTACCACTCCAAGAAAAAAGTGCTATCCTCTTGAAACACCAAACTAACAGAAATAAATCATGCTTTCCATCACTGTGAGTGGAACAAAAGCATAGACAAGAGGGAGCAGGAAGTAACAAGCAAGGAAATGCAACCATCAGAAAAACAAAACCAAAACCAGAGCTGATCCCCAGTTGCTTGTTGCAAAGCACCACGAGCTCCACAAAGGAGGAGGCGTGCAGACAGTGGGCAGTATTGGTTTAGGTTCTACAACGGCAGAGTTACATGAAGAGAAGTCCACACATAGGACCATGAAGATCCCACAATCTCAATTTTTTAAAACTTTTTAGGGGTCCCTGCCTATGTCATAACCCTATTTTTGTGAAGATTATAAATGTATTCCCATTGGGCACATGGTCCTAGTAACTATGTAGCATAAAAGGAATGAAAAACCTCTTTGGTTCTTAAATGTGCTTCACATCTTTGAATAGAGCCTCTGAGCTGGCTCTCAACTTTCTTTTTGGTAAACTTTAACAAAGGTTAGTGCTACAACTGTTTTATGAGCATGTGACAATTGAGTAAGCCATTTTGTGAACACTGGAACTTACCCTGTCTGGTCCCCACCCCCACTTAGATTCTTTGCTGTGCAGTAATATGGCTAAGCTGGCACTACAGTGGATAAACTGGGAACGTCAATTTATCTTCCCATCTATTTTCATGAAGCTTGTGGAAAACCAACTTTGAACGGTTTCTGCTCTGTCAAATTGAATCAAAAGTAGCCAAGAAGTTCAAAATGTCTTGAACATCAGTAGAGAGAGGCTGACAGAAAGGATTACTGTTTGGGAAAACCCAGCTGAAAAGTACATTCTCTCACCAAAAACATTCTGTCAGCTCATTGCAGAGTTATGTATTTAATAGGTCATACAGTAACACACTCAGCAGATGAAAATGTGTAAATGGTTTGACTAGGATCTTCGTCTTCCCAACTAGCTATCCCCATATGATTATGCTCTGTTAGTAGAGCCGTCACGGGCAGTTTTAGGATTCAGGCTTCTTCCCCACTTGGCTCTGCTCAGAATTTCCATCTCGCATCTTGCACGTGGCAGCTCCTACCAGAGTGCTTACCAGCCAGCAGAGGCTGTGAAAATGAGAAGTAGGAGAGCAAGTCATAGTACCTCCAAATTGTGTACTCCTCTCTCCTCCCCAGTTTTCACAAGCTCCTCTGGCTGTGGTTGCTGCCTTGCCCATCGAGCTGATGACAGCAGCCAGATGAACTGGAGGAGGCTGTGGGAAACAGTAAATCAGCTGGACACAGACAACAGGAATAGAAGCAGCTACCAGCAAGGTTCATAGCTTTCCCCCATCAGTCTCCTCATGGAAGAGTGGTGTCGCCACAAGAGCTCTTCAGACCTGCATAGCTTCAGCCTCTATGGGGCACTAGGCAAATAAAGATACTTTGCATACCACATCCCATACATTAGATCGATCCATACATTGGTTTAGCATCAATTTTGGAGCTGAATCAATTAAGAGTAAATGGAAATTAAATAATAGTTTTCCTTTGACTAAATACAGAAGTTTAAAAAGCTACAAATCACATCTTTCCTCCAATACCTTCACTGCTTTCCCAAAACATTTCAACAGTATAAACTGTTTATACTTCAGATGCAAGTGCATAAAACAGGTATAGAGCTTGTTTTCAACAAAGTAGAGAAATAATTACCCTGAACTTTCTACCTCCCACCTGCAATTCCTCCCCAAAAGAAACAATCGTGAGGCTAAACAGTGATTTATCTGGATGGCTGAATGTTGGCACTGTGATTCATCAACCCACAAAGTGCTCGCATGAAACAGTTCTTATGCACCCTTAATGACCAACAAAACTCATAGCAACAAACAACAATAAAAAGACACTTGTAATTTCCTAGTCCTGGAGCTGTTCAACCTGCTACCTCTGGAATCATTTATGCTTTGGGAAAAAAAAAAAAAAGGTAGGTTCTTTCCTTTCATTCTCTGCTGGAGAGATTTTACAGCAAAAATATAGTAGAGAATTTTTCATGCCTACAATACTGAGTTGAAGCAAACTTCCTCATGGTAACTGATTAACAGCCCTATTATTTATTAAGTGAACTCAGCACAAGATTTGTGTTTTAGCTTCAGTTTTAAGACTTCAATTCAATTTTCTACATCTTACACAGAATCTTCCAGGAAGATTACAATTCACAATCACAACACTGCTACTAACATCTGGCTCCAGTTCAGGAATATATCCCGGTCTTGGAGAACAATTCATCAGGTGCTATAGTCCAACAGAAAGCACTGATTTTCTCACGTACCTTCCTGGAAGACAGGCAAAAGCAAGAAAAACAGTATGATATTAGTATTAATTGGGTAGCATCTCTTTTCTATTCTCATCAGGGAGTAAACAGAGAAGTTTGTACTGAAGGATGTTGCAGTGGAAGAGTAGAAAGTGATCCAGAACCCATTACTTTCAGTTTAAAATGAAGTATCCACTCCAGGCTCTGAATAGTTATTCAGGAAGCAATATAATAAACTTGGATCACAAAAATCTGGTTAAAAAAACCCAGCAGCTCTGAGGGAGTTTTTATCCTGTAATTTTTTGTTTTCCCCTAAATACTCCTACAAGAATGCTTGTGGTTTTAGTTGATAAACCACACTTAACTTCTCATAGGCAAGCAATCATGTTCATTAAAGTTACACATAAAAATGTAGCTAAACTCTCCAGATTAAATTAGCCTACAAATAAAACTGCAAAGAAAAATACAGTGTAGAGAGTTTTCTTAGATCATAAGATCTGCAGTGTACAGAATTGTCCACACAGGTTCTGAAACAATTTATTCTATCCCACACCCTTGGGGACCCCACAGTTCTACAAGACATTATTTTGGCTTGTATTTTATGAAGATTATCAGAGTCGTAAAGAATTTGCTTCTCAACTCCATCTCTACATTGTACTCCTGTTTGCTCACTTTCTCAAAAGAGTGAGCCCCCAAATCCTGTCACTAAGAGGAAACAGATTAGCCCAAATCAATTAATGGGGAGGTGAGAATAGTTGGCAAGTATAAAAATGCACACATATTATCTTTTTCTTCCGTAAAAGCTGATTCCTGGAAGCCTGACTTAACAAAAGCACATATAGCATTCATCTGGTATCACTTGTGGCTCTAAAAATGCCTCTTGATGCAGCTGTCAGAGGTAACTCCCAGCACTATTTGTAATTAGATTAAATAAGATGAAAAATAGGCCAGACCTAATTTGGCAAGATCCAAACACAGTCAAACAGCTTAAGGCCAAAAGTCTTAAACTTAAGACAAAATAGCCATTGTCATTTTTGCAGTTTTTATGTCAAAAATACTTCCCATTTCTGATTAAGGAACCTTCTCTCACTGATAAATGATGAGCATTTCCCAGTTTTTAGCTTCTGTGGCCTCTGAAGCAAGCTGATTCCTGATTTTATTTTATTTTATTCTCAGAGTGCCAATAACCCCCTTCACAGAAAAATAAAACAAACAAAAAAATCCTACAGCAATTCAAAAAAAACCCTAAGTCCTGATAATTCTCTCCTCCCTTCAAGATATACACTACAGAATTGAGTACAACTATTTACATCAAATCTTAGGGATTACAACTTGCTCTTTGGTAGGTTAGACAACTAAAACATTTTTTGCTTTTTTCTTTATTTAAGTTGGCATTCATCAGTCAACTTGCAGAGTTTCTTTCTATCACTAGTTCAAACAATTATACTCTCCATTCACAGCAGAAACATGCAAGTCTTTCTTCAGGTTCTCCTTCCACAGTTCTTCCTTATCGAAATGCTTGAGATTCGCCAATACTAACATGACTGGTGTTCTTTTGTTTGGTAACACTACAGAAATATTAAGAAGATACAATGAAACCTTTTACTTGGTCTCTCCTATCCTGATGATATAGAATAAAACCACTTGTTTTGAGCAAAGGAAACAGTTTTGGAAACACCTTGGAGAGAAATAATGTACAAAATTACTAGACACTGAAAATAGACTAGTAATTTGTATTTCCATTATTGCAAAAAGATCTGAACTACAGAAGAACTCCCCTCACACACACAAGAGTAAATAAAAGCACTTCTAACTACTCTATAAAAAGAGTGTGAAGGGCATGACATCTTGAAAAATAACTCAATTGTCTAGGTGTCCATCCAGGAAAAGGTCAGTTTGTGAAACGCAGTAAAAAACGCCTTCTTCCTAGATCTAAGCCCACCTGTAATAAAGGTCATTAATACCTGATCAGGCAGCACAATTTTGGATTCTTAAAATTCAAGCTGATTGGTCATTCATATCTCAGGAACAATTAGAAGTAGTGTACATTTATACACTTAAATGCACACTTTCACTTGGCCATATCCAGGGAAGTGTACAACCACAGGGCAAAGAGGGAAGGGAGGGAATTCCCATTGCAGGACCTGAACCCATGTGCTACCCTACAAGAAGTTAACAGGCAGAGGAAGGATCCTACAGTCCCCTCTCCTCTAACAAATCTGTACTGTGATTTAAAAAAACCAAACACCTTACTAAATAACAGTCTAAACAAAGCTTTTGACCTAACAAGAAACCAAAAACAATTTTCAGAAAGTGACTCCAGAAATCTGGAATCGAGTTCACAAACAGAATACATTAAAGTCTCCTTTTTGCCCAACAGCACTTAAAGCGTTCCTTTGACCACATTTAATTTGAAGGGGAAGGTCCATTTGCACAATAGGCTTCTGATCATCCTCCCTATTGACCTTTTAAATAGGGTTAAGATCAGCAACCAACTTTTATAAGGCTTGATAAATGGTTTAAGCCAGCAGTCTCTTAGGTACCTATCTGGGATACAGTTGCAGAGTTCACCACCAAACATAATTTAATTTTGCTTATTTTCTAAATCCTAATGCTGAAGTCCACCATAACCTGGTTTACCCAAAACCGTAGGTTCTTGCTTTATCTCTGCTCCATGCCCTGTATCTAGCTCGCCCTCAGTACACAGCAGAATTTTTTTCTCTGCTTGTTCATTTCAGGCTGCCTGAATTCAAACTGACTGTTGAGACAGAGGGAGGGAGGTGGAAAGAAGCAAGCCCCTATCTCATCTTCCAACTCCGGGGTTTTCCTACTTCTTTGGGGTTGTGGTTACCTTGAAGGTTCCTCAGTAACATCACATCCATTGTGTTTGTCACTTCTAGGAAAAAACCCAGCCTTTCACAATCAAAACCAAAGTCCATCTGCTAATCCTGAAGTGCTCCACCTTGGCTGACAGTACATCCCAACATTCAACCAGCTATATTTTAAGTTTTATAGGACAAGAAAGAACATGCTAGGAAAAAAAAAAAAAAAAACAAAACCCACAACAAAAAAACAAACCCTGCATCACATTTTCATAGACATTGGCATTTGGATCTGACTTACGCTGCAAGATGCTGGGAAGAAAAAAAAATTGCTATTCCCAGTATTGCACACGATCCAAAATTAGATATTAATCAAAACGTGTCATTGCAACAATAATATATCACAATCAATAGCTCTACAGTAGACGATTAAATTAAATCTCATGTCATAGATGTGTTGGCTACTATTTTAAACTTAGAACAAACAGAAGAAAATCCCATTATGTCAATGATGTTAGAGATCAAGTCACACACGAAAATAGCATCATATCTTTAAAGGGCTCAAAAGACCTTGACCTTGTCTTGCACAGGTTCCTAAAGATCCAAAGAAGCATCAGGCTGGCCAGATGCCATCTAGATAACGTGGCCATTGTCAAACACATGTGCCAGGAGATCTAGGCCCAACACATGAGCCAGATCTAACATGAGGGAGTGTCTTCACCTACAGCTGTGCTCACAAATCTGATCTTTCTCCTGCCTGCTCTAGTTCTCACCCTCTTTCACGCCACTCAAGTCCTGCTTGCTTCCCCTGCACCCTATTTTATGATACCCATTTTGGAATTTCCTAGTGTTTATAGCTTTGTTTCTAACTGCTCTTGCCTGGCCATTTAACAGGTGCAATTCCTTCAGCACTCCAGTTCCTTCCCTCCACTCTCCCAAGTCCCATGCTTGTGGCTGACTCTTTCCTAAGCCTATCTCTGACCAGTTTGGCATCAGCATCCACACACCAGTCAAAAACATCTGTAGGCACCTAAAGAAACATTGCTACAGATGTAAGGTCCTCAGTTATAGAAATCGGTTGATAGGGGAGACCCACATTTTATCCCTAGGAACTCTTGGACTTTGAGAAGTGTTGGTACCTCTATGATGGTGTGGGGTAGCTATTGTTGAGACAATTTAAAGTTGATCTCTTCCTAAATATTTTGCACTTTAAAACAATAACTTTGTCTTAAGACAACCTCTGATCACAGGGTTTTACAGTGCACAGACTCCATCCAAGATCATTCTCAACTAATCAGGCCAGGCAGCATGATGAACTCAGCACTGAGAATAAGGCTTGCACTAACAACAGTCATCTTCAAAATCCTTCTGAGGAATAAAAGCAAGAATACATGATCTAAACATCCAGTGTTCTGAGGGACAAGAAGTGCAGACTGCCCTATACTCAGGACAGAGCGAATGTTAGAGGATGTACCCGAGCTGTTTGTGACCATAAACATCACTGTCTTTAGGCTGCTGTAGTTTGTACTCTAAAGCACCCTGAGGTCATTTGTTTAGAACATGACTGATGTTCAGCATGTCCTAAGAGCAGTGGAAAATCTACCAAAATTAGCGCAATCCTGGATAGTTTACAATTTCTACCAAAACTATAAAGATCCTGAAGAAACTGGGAAAATGCATAACATGCTGAAACACATTTGTTTAAATTTGGTACTCGTTAGTAAGTGTTGGGGTGGGAGGGATAAACAGTAAGAGAGGGAATACCTAGGATATTTGAAGTTTATACATTTAAAAGATTTCCAAACAAGAAACGGGGTGCAAGTCTCCAAACATTACATATGTTCTGAATTTCAAGACTTATTTTTACTTGTTCACCTAATTAAACAGAGGAGAAAAATTATTTGTATACAAACGCAAATTAGCAAATTTTCTGCTAGTAGTAAAATGTCATAAAATACCTCTTTCTTCCATTTCAAAGCATTTTGCTACAATTTAGCAAAGATTAATATTACAATGTTACCCTCTTCAATTTATTTTTCTACTGAGCATGCAATTTTCTACTTGGCTAATCACTTTAACATGGTTATGAAACAAGAATACACACATCACTGAGTCTCAGATGAAGAGCATAGAACCCGTTTATTAGAAGTTAGCCATGTCAAAGAAGTGAAAGCAGATAAATGGAGTTTTACTGCTGACTAGCATCAACACAAGATCAGTTTTCACACTTTTTTTTCCTCCCCAAGCCCTGGCAGGTGAGGGGGAAAGGAGAAAAATCAATGCAGCACATTCTTTTCTTTGGTAATTGTTATTTATAGTAATTGTTATTTACATATAAACTACAGTCTTTCATATGTAATAACAACCTATGAGTTTGAATACATATCAAAAAAATCCTTTTACCACATTAAGATATACGTTAAAAAAGATTAAGTAATGTATTGCTACCTAATTTCTTTGCTTTTAACAGGTTTAATGGTAGTGAAATGAAACAAATCTCAGATCCATTTTCAAATTAAACTCATTTTTTACAACTAGCAGGTGTACAGTCTAGCAGTCTTTCAATCTTTAATAAAAGTATTTGCTCATTATTAGATATTCCGGTAGTTTATCCTCCCAAACTACCATGTATCAGTATACAAAGATCTGTTTAATCAGCATGACTGAAACAATACAGACATTGATACTTGTTATAAAGTAAACTAATCATAAACTGTGAGAGTTACTAAAAGTAGGAAAGAATGCATTCTGCAAAATGGAAGAGCTTTTCTATTCAGTGTGATCAGAATATCACAAAGCTCCAGCCAGTGCTTTGAGGGCATTGCTAGTTCAGATGGACAAAAGCCCTACCAGCATTCAACAAGCTTTCTGACCCAGAGAACAATCAACCACCTTGTCGGTACGAGCATCTGCCAGGAAAGCAGAGCAGAAGAAACCTCATGACAAGAGTGACAAACATCTCCCCATCCTTGTAAGCAGGGGAGATCGCAAACAAAGCAGCTGGCAAGCTGCCAGGAGGCAGCTATATTGAAGTAAATCGGAGTAAAACAGCAAGGACATTCCTTCCATCAGGGGAAGCGCAAGACAGCTACATATTGGCAGAGGCTTTTGGACGAACTGCAGTCCTAGAGGCACTGCTCACAGTCAGTGACTAGCAATAGAAAATTCAGCCTCCACGTTTGCTCTCCTGGACCCATAGACTAACTGCACTGCGAAATGCAGTGCACATTTCTCTGTCTTCAGTTCAATATCCTCATTTCATGTTGGGTTGCCTGGTTATATGGGCCACAATGCCAAATTAAAAAAAAAAAATGCAGAGAGAAATATTTTTGCTGTCAGGTGCCAAGAGTTAAATAGTCACAGTTAAAAACAGACAAGAATAAATAAATTTCAGGTGAGTGCTTGACAGCATTACTGCAAATCTCAAAGAGCAGAAAATGCTTTTTCACCACAGATCTTTAGGAAAAATTTTAGGATTTTAGGAAAATCTGATACCAATGCTGTGGATGGTTCTCTCTGGTTTGGCCCTCACAACAAGACTTCAGCAGTCCCAGAAAGCAGAGCTCACTCACGGTAGTATTCAGGAGTTCCCTATAATGCTAATGGGGAGAAGAGTCAAGATCTCAGAAAAGAAAGGAAATGGTAGTTTTCACTACCTGGTTTTTTGTGAGTTGTTTTGGGTTTTTGTTGTTTTTTTGTGAAGGAGATTCAGTGGGCTTGGGAAGGTAAGACTGTAACTTACCCCACTAGGATACAGGTCTTGCATTTCACTAGAAGTTGGGGAATTCCTAGTAGAATAAATTCAAGGATGGCCTTTCTCTTACAAGCTTTGTATGAACAGACATTTGAACCCAACAGAATTACTTTTTAAATGTGTTTTTACTCAATAACAGAGGAGAACAACGTCAAGCAGAGCAAGTTTTATCATTATCTACCTAATCAGTATGAAAGAGAACAAAAAATTGATGTTGAAGTAGAGAAAGGTACTGTAATATCAGTTACAAAAAGACCCACACCAGCACCCTTACTCAGCTTCAAAGTTTCTGTCAATGTCAGAAGGTTTTTGAGCCTGAGCTTTGTTTGGCATGGTTCATTAAATACAAGGCTATTACTTAACGACCAGCTTTCTGGTCCAGATTAATTGCAATCACAGCCAAACACATTTAGGTATACACGGGGAACGGTAACACCTGCATCGCAAGCAGCAAAAACAAACAATAAAGCTTCCACACAACCATGGAAGACAGCATCTGTATGGGATGGACCTTGCCAAAACCAGCAACTGAACACCCAGGACCTAACAGAAGTGCTAGCAGAGGGCATACTCAGAACCGCTGATGGACAGGAAAGGCTCAGCTTAATTCTTCTACCCCGCCTTCTGCTGAATCTCTCATCTTCCAGAGGCCGTGCTCCATGGGCTCCCTCCTTCCTTAACACACCCCAGTATTCTAGGCTGAAACTCCTGCAAGGTGGCTGCCAAAAATACAAGCCAGCAGGACACAGATGAGCAGCTGGAGTCAGGGTTTCAGGCACCAATATCATTATGGTAAAAATAATTTGGCCACTGAGACCTCCTCCCAGTATTACTACCCTAGCAGTCCGGCCATATATATTGACTGGTTATCTGCTCCCTTTGTTTCTTGTCTCTGTGACACTTCTTTCCCAGTTTTTATTATGCAAATCTGAAATATATATACTTTAAAAT
>NW_009606238.1:1165-1666 GCF_000690535.1 Cariama cristata | reverse complement strand
CTGTGCGGTGAGCTAATGCAGAGAGAGGTGCAGGGGACGGGGAGCTTCGTGCACTCCATTTCGCACCAGCAACAGTGCGTTTCTGAAGTCATGCGCAGGTTAAGAGCAAAAGCCGAGCCCAAGAAGGTTCTCAAGAAAAAGATAATATTTTTAAGAGCTTCTCTGAGAAACGGCAGCACCGAAAACAAAAAGTTTAAGGAACAAAAGCACCGAGAGAAACTCCGAAGGAACTGTGTCCTAGAGTTACATTATTAGGTCAGTAACACACTGAAATGAACTCAGCCACTTCAGCAACACCTTTGATATGAAGCAAAAAAAGTCTGTTCCCTCCAAGATCCCAGGTGTGTGTAAGTTTGTCGCCTTCTAGCACTTTATTACTTGCCCAAATTTACTTGATCGAGAAGAATGACTCCGGTGAAATCTACCAGAACAGACGGAAGTGAAGATCTCATACCTTGCTTAGTTTTCTAAGCATTGCAACTATCCTTTTATTAAAAAAAA
>NW_009606238.1:302-1092 GCF_000690535.1 Cariama cristata | reverse complement strand
AAACCCAAACGAACAAAGCCCCCCCCAAACCCCCAACCTCATGTGTACACACACTTTATTCTTTTCCTGTACACTTTAAGGAGCCCCTGTATCGATGAAGCGCTACTCAGAATGAAATGGGGAGTTCTCATCAAATGAATGCAGTAAGTCGTATACGTTCACTAAAATTAGTTATGTAGATTCACTTGCTAAAGAAGCACAACCTGCAAACTAATTTAAAATTTCTCCAAAAGTCCCGCTGTGTTTTACGAACAGAAATGTATCTCAGAAAACAGTAGTTATCTTATTCAGGTTTACTTGTTAGCGTGAGATATGGAGCTAGCTAGTAACACCGGACCTAAATATGGTTAGTCATTTGGTAAATATTTTTCGAATACACATTTTTAACTTTCTTCCATTTCTATACGCCGGCTCAGGACGTCGAATTCATACTGTCTTTCGTAGGTAATGCATGCGGCCATTTGTAAATGTTTCTGTTTCTTAATGTCTGTGTCATTGTAAAAAAAAAAATACCGATTTCACTCTTCCCCCTCCCCTAACAAAAACATTTACATCGAAGATTAAATGTCATCGTTAGTATTTTCGTCTCTAGGTTTCCCAAGAAATTTTCTACATAGTAAGTTGTTTTAAGCATCAAAACGAATTTCAGTTTCTTTTTACATCAGTAGATCTTATTCACCGTCTTATTTATATAGCTGACCAGAAGCCTTCGAGAGAAAGACATAGGATATAGAAAACTTTGACCTTACCTGCTCCCTAATGTGCTTGCAGCCAGGGGGGGAAAAGAAAA
>NW_009606238.1:0-258 GCF_000690535.1 Cariama cristata | reverse complement strand
ACGGTAATCTCTCTCCCTCATAGGAACAGCCGTACTGGGTCAGATCTCTGTACACATTTGATACATATAAACGATATTACCATTTACTTAGGTTTTGGAGGGGGTTTTTTCCCCCTGAAGGGGATCATGAGAGGAACAGCGGGTCAGAGAAAAAAAAAATAATTCAGCTTTGCTTCTGACACGGCCATGAAAGGACTGAAATTCTTCAGAAGTCACTCAGTCTTTACCTCTAAGGTCCCCTTTGTAAAAGCAGCCGTC
>NW_009606237.1:0-250 GCF_000690535.1 Cariama cristata | reverse complement strand
TGGGTATTGATTTATTAGGCTGTAATTTAAGGCAGAACGTTTTAAAATGAACTCACACACCAAGCCCAGGCACGAGAATAAACAAGATCTGATTTATTTGCTGCCCGTCTCTCAGCAGATGCCGGGCCAGGTCGGCAGCACCGCAGGGCGAGGGGGGGACGGGGAACGGCCGCGGCCGGATCCTGGCATGGGAAGCCAAGGAGGGGAGCATCCCCCTCGCCCCCTGCACACCCCCTTATGAGGGCTGCAC
>NW_009606236.1:364-687 GCF_000690535.1 Cariama cristata | reverse complement strand
GGCTTTCCGCAGGCCCCTTCCCTATGGATCTGCCTTTCCCAGAGAGAGGAGGCCAGCAGTGACCCCCGCTCGCTGCACAGCATCAACAGCTCTGCACATAAATGAGACTTCAAAAGAAGCCCCGAGAGGAGGAAAGCAGCACACAAAATGAATTGACAGCAAGTGCCCACATTAGAGGGGATGGAAAATATATTTTATTGGGTTGGTTTAGGTCTTTTTTTTATGCTTTTAAAAGGACTTAAGCTGCCAGGGCTTGGAAGAGCCTCCATGGCTGAGGAGCGATGAAGGGACAGAGCGCTTTGCTATCTTCTCCTTCCGCCGTC
>NW_009606236.1:0-269 GCF_000690535.1 Cariama cristata | reverse complement strand
GCGCCTTCCTTTCCCTGGTGAGGTACGGCGCAGCTGCCAGGAGGGCAAAGCGAAGGGCGAAGCATCCCTAGAAATAAAGCCGCATCCCTGCTCCTGCCATTGCCCGCTCAGTGCCAGAAGTCCTGGGGCACACAGGGTGAATCCCCAGGGATCCGCTCCCACCCTCGCCCACCCCGCACCTGACCATTTCGGGCAGAGGGAGCAGGAGCCAGAGCCAAGGTTACGAAGCCCTTTTCCCTGGGTGCGGGGTCAGGCCCAGGCTCCCCCCA
>NW_009606235.1:285-818 GCF_000690535.1 Cariama cristata | reverse complement strand
CATGGCAACAAGAGAGGAAGGCTCCCCTTCGTCTCCCATGATGCTCGGCGCCAACATTCCTCCACATGGCCATGGCCACTAAAATATTAATCAGAGCTAATTGCCAGGAAGCCACCCCCATCCTCCATGCCGAGCACAGCAGCTGCTGGCACAGCGTCGTCCTCAACACACGGCTTGCCCTCCATGGCACCGCGCCGTCCCCAGCGGTGGTGGGAGTCCTGGTGTCCCCAAACCTGGCCCGGACTGGGGCCAGAGCATCATCGGGCTGGTCCCCTCGCTACTGCTAAACACCACCAAACTGCCTCACACTGCACTGCTGGAAAGCCAATGTATTTCCCACATCTGAAAAAAGTAATTAAATGGAAAGGTCGTTCTTATTTATTCTTTTGTTACGCAAGCCCCAAGCTATCAAATACTCAAATTAAGTCTCAGAAGCGATTAATGAAGGATCAGGGCTGTAGGCAGGGGCTGGGCAGGGAGCAGCACGAGGCTGGGCAGATGCTGCCAAGACACTTCTCGGGGTGAGGATCCGG
>NW_009606235.1:0-256 GCF_000690535.1 Cariama cristata | reverse complement strand
CCGCTGAGAAAGAAACTCTTGTTTTATCAGGAGGCAGATTTAGGAAAAGCAAAGCAGAGGCAGCGGACAGCAAGGCGGCTCCCAAGAAAACAGCACATGAGTTCAAACGGCCATTTGCATTGCAAAGGCACCCACAAACAAGGACAGGGCTGCCCCGGTGACAGCCCTGTGGGGTGCACCCTTGGCACTGCAGCCCGTGGGCACCGGTGGCCGCGGTCCCGGGCAGGGACGGGGCGGCAGCAGCGCCGCAGCAGCA
>NW_009606234.1:0-1076 GCF_000690535.1 Cariama cristata | reverse complement strand
CCGCCCGCAAACAGGCAGCGCCCGGCCGCACCTTCACACCGGGGCGATGCCAGCCAGCGCCGCCGGCCACGAGGCAAATCCCCCCGCACAGCCCTGTCAACTGATGGCACGCCACCGCATTTCCATCTGGACCCCGGTTACTGGCTTAAAATTAATTTTTCTTCCTTACTGGCCAATTCCCAAAGACGTCACATCGAACAAAAGTTTGCCGGGTCTTCTGCAAACGAGAAGGCTGCACCGCGTGTAGGTTTAAACAGTTATTTGCATTCTTTAGTCTTGCCATCAGCTGTGAAAATAAGTGAATTATATGTACTATTTACTATGTTTTTAAACTCTCTTAAGTTGATTCTGAATGGAAATTAGAATTCAATTAAAAGGTGGAAGGAAAGTCAGCATTTTGAAGCAGACTGTTAAGTAAAGCTACATTAAACACGTTGGAAGCATAAATATCTAGGAACAAGTTCTAAATTTAAAAGTAGATTTATTCAGCAAAGGAAGTATCATCTGTGGTCCAGGAACCGAGGAACCAGTTATCAAGGTCGAGATTTTACCAGTAGGTCTCAGATTCTCACATCTATGTTTTACCCAGAGCTTGATTAAGAGTTTAGAAATCTGGAAAACTCTCCCTTTTCCTCCAGCTCCCTGCTTTAGAATTAATTGTTTATCGATCCAACAAGAGGAAAATATTCTCCCCCCGCTGCGGAGGAGGTGAGCCTGTTGTCAAAAGTTGTTTTATCACCTCCATAAATTCTAGTTGCAATTATTTCCTCTGGTTCAACACACCCGTTCTCTCCATGCACCAGCCGTGCACGCGCGCTGCTCGCTGATCCCTTGGGACGATTTTAGCAGATTACAGAACTCGGGCCATTGCCCAGATTCCCAGTTTCAGGAAATCCTGAATCCATCAGGCTGCCCACAGGGAGCACCAGGGGTCCCACTCAAACACCAGTGAGTCCAGGTCCCCTTATATATTTAAATCCCATTTTCACCGTCTCCTGCCGGGGCAGAGCCGTGCAGCCGGGAGGGCACGTCAGGTATGCACACAGCGGCACCGCGGCACGCCGGGCATCACGGCA
>NW_009606233.1:0-2246 GCF_000690535.1 Cariama cristata | reverse complement strand
GCTTGCTGCGGGCCGCTGGCAGTGTAAAACCTGACAGGAAAGCGAAGGGCGGGTGCGAGTCACGGGCAGGATCTGGGCTGAAGGAAATCTTCCACGCCCGGGGAGCACTGGAGATGGAACATAAATGGCTTTCTGACCATTTCCCCCCAAAAAATCACCAGGAGCTGGAGTGAAACCTGAGGCACGGCTCCCTCCTCACCCTTGTGGTGACCTGTGAAGATCTCAGTGCCATTTCTCTGCCAAAAAAAAAAAAGGTCCACTGAGGAGCAGCCCCTGGCAGCAGCATGGCTGCCTTGTGCAGGGTAGGGAGACAGGGGGATGTCCCCTCAGCTCCAGCCTCTCCACCACCATCGCTTCATCTAGCTCCACCACTGGGTGAAAGCAGCCAAAAGGACCTTTTAACTCTCCTCATCCAGGGCCCCGTTCATCAGGGGAATGAAGAGATTGGAGCTGCTCTGCTCATTAAATACCCCAGCGTGCACTCTGGAGTCACACTCAGCTGCTCCTCTCCTGGGGCCACAGGCGCTGGGCTGCTCCTCTCCTGCCTCCCAGCCTGTCCTATGGAGCCGAGCACCCACGGCCCCACACATGGCACACAGCAACCTCCCAGCTTCTGCTGCGTGCGGAGCGATGGGGCTGAGACCAAGCAGGCAGCCCTTACACGGGGAGTTGGACGTGGCAGACCACCTCTCTCCAGCAGAAACTGAGCCCACAGGAAACTGGACAGGGCAAAATGAAAAGCAGTCTTTTCTTGTGGTTAGAAAAGGGAACTGGGAAGTTGCTGGCTGGGCCCTTCAGCTTGTTTTGCTTCTAACATGGCCAGCGAATGTTTTCTCAATGCTTTGAGATCCTTCTCTGAAGGTCAAGGCAGTAATAGCAAGGAATCCTTCAGGCTCCTAGGACTCGCTGGCCCCTTCTGAGGACATTTCAGCAATAAAGCACATGACTTTGCATCGAAATGATGCAGAGCTCTTAGTGCTGAAAAATCAAACTACTGTCTGCACTGCAAGAACAACGGCTCTGAAACATGTCCTGCACAGTGCGGTATCAGCATGTTTGCCGCAACTCTCCCCCTCTGCCTGGGGTGAAAATTTGGGTGAAATGTCAAGGGGGCATTAATGGCATGTGGTTCCTCACCCAGCATGTACCAAGAAGAGCAGAATTAAATAAAATAAAGAAAATAAACAGAAAAAAAGTGGAAGCAGAACATTCAACTGCTGCTTCAGAAACATTTCCTGGATTGTACTGACATTTCGATAGAGCTTTTCATAAACAGCTTCTCAGAGGATTTTACAGAGCCACACACTACATGCCTTTAGCAGAGCCCATAGGTCCATTCTGCTCCGAGGTGCAGGTTTGCAAGCCTGCTGCTTTCCTTGGGAATGGCACAGGTCTCTCCAAGGGCAGGATTACACCCACCACTTGCATCTCAATGAAATAAATAGACTGTGCTTCAATGGTGTTATCTTACGTGCAGAAGTGACCAGGTGCATCACAAATGGATAAACTACAAAACCTTCCAAAAGAGAGCAGTTTAGTAAGATGCTTAGGTTAAACACCAGGCTTATCTGAGGGCCTTCCCAAGCAGCTGGGGAATTCACTGAGGAGACCATATCTCAAAAGAACAGCAGCACCGCTAATTGTTCAGAAATTTAGAGTACATCCTAACTCACAGCCCTGCAGTATTTGTTTTCTTCACCATAAATAATTTTCAGAGAGTTTGCCTTTCAAAATTTGGGGCAGCCTTTAGATTATTTCGTTACATCTCCAAAGAGGATTAATTCCTTAAAACTGTAGTGGTAGTTAGAGAGTAATTCATCAAGTCCTATTTTACAGTATTTCATGGGATTAATATTTATTAACAACATTTGAGTAAGATTTCCCATTTTAGTATGCCAGAAGTGAGTAACTCCAAATTAGGTAAGAGCGACCAAATCCTGACAGAGAGGCTGTGCTGTTCCTGCCCCAACAGCCCTTTCAGCGTTAACTGGACAGACTGCCACCTCTTTTTCACACATACAGCCCTTTTTCCCCTCATTTCAGACACTCTTTTAAACCATCTCTCGTATCTTTTTGACGGTCAACACTCCTGATCTGGAAATTCACAGACAGAGGAGCCGTGAGAGCCTGTATGTGTCCCTACATCTAATTCCTTGAAGAACTGCGGCTCGCTAGAGCCAAGTGTTCCTCACAGCCGTCGGTGAAGCGCCAAGACCAGCCCGGACCGGCCATAACCGCCCCCCAGC
>NW_009606232.1:12283-33957 GCF_000690535.1 Cariama cristata | reverse complement strand
CCGTCACCTCAGCCTTATCCCGCTCGCCGCTGGCTATCCTAAGGGAGTTTCCAGTTAGTCCCCTGTGTCCGGGTTCCTCAGCTGGTTGCCCCAAAGCGTACCGATGAGAGCAGCAAAAGCAATGTTGTAACTTTCTCCCGCCGCGGTACAGCCTTTGTGCCGCCGTTTTACACCGGCGCCTCGGGCTAGGCTGTGCACTGCTCTAGGCCTCGCTTCGATCCCACGACATTGGACAGCAGGTTTTTCTGCATTTAAAACACTAACGTTAGTTTTAAATTATGAATATATAAGTGCTTAAGCCTGTTAAAAAAAAGCTTAAAAGCTCTAAAGCTTGCAACAAATGCAGTGAAAGCACACTTACAAGCACTCGCTCTGTTACCTGTCAGTTCTCAGCCCCTGTGAAGGGTGAGGGTGTACAAGGAGCCACGTCTCAGAAAGTCACACTGCATGGAAAGCTGTAAAGTGAAGTATGCAAGAACACAGTCGTATTTTAACCTGTACATAGGTACAGCGATACATTTTCATTATGTGATCAAGTAATGTAATCGTACATGACTCCTTCTCCAAACCCTGCTGCTAAGTATACTTAAGGTAAGGACTGTGTTAAAAACAGAAAGCATTGAGGAAATGAAGATGTAAAGTGTGTATTAAGCAATGACATGGCCAAAAATGAGGACACAGTCTTTACCTCTCGGAATTATAGTCTAAACCTTACTGTTTAATGGGTATAGGTGGTTTATTACTATCGATTTGACAGAAACCCAGGAAATTGTTGAAATGTAACTTTATTGATACCCTGAAGTATATTTTGGTGTTCCTTTGTGGAAGTTACTAAAGTTTCACTTAGTCGAGGCAGAGGTACTGTCATGCTTACATTCATTTCTTTTAAATCTTTCAAAAACTCTGAGAAGCATTCTTACTCTTTCAGGCGACTGAATGCAGAATTAGAAGCAAAACCAGAAAAATTAGTGCGTCAAGCTGAAGAAGTAATGGTGAGTACGTTATGCAGACTGTTACATAATTTAGCCTTGATTCACGTGCATACAGGGCCAAGTTTCAAAAGAATTTTAGACCATGACAACTAAAAGTATTTTGGTTTCAAATGCAATCTAAGCTTTTCATTTCTTTTTTTAAAAATTGTAAACTTCTACTAAAAACACATCCAATATAGTTTTTGTATCATTTCATCAGGTACGTAGATGTTCACACAGATGCATAGAGCATTTGTGCAGATATATACATAAAGCCACATGAAAAACTTGTTTAGTTGTTTAAGAAAAGTATCTGTAGGTGGGTTTATGTCTTAAATAGTAAAAAAAAAAAAATTAGTATTTGAAAACCAGATACTGTTGCAATAGCATCCTAGTGAAATAGGATCTACATTGTTCAAGCTGAAAGAAATTCAAAGAATAAGCAACATAAATAGAAGATATGTGGTTAGTAAGAAGGAAACTTTCTTAAAACAGAAAAAATACTGGTTTATTGCCAGTATTATCTTTTAACATTGGTGTGGCTGTGCACCAGATAGAGTCAAGTTTTTATATGAAAATTGGACGAGGGAATGGGGGAGGTTTGGTTTATACCCAAAACAGTTTGGAGAAGGTGTTCTGCATATTAGATACATTCATTGTAAATGCACTCAGTCAAATAAATAAGGCTTAAAAGATAAATTAAGTCTTCTGGAAAGCTATACTTGTATGCACTTTTCCTACTGTTGAAACTTCATTTTTATGTCCTGTGAAAACACATTCTTCTCTTGAGCTGTGACAAACTGAGGCTAACTGCTCGGCATTTGAACAGAGGCAGATGAAGTGGCCAAAATAGCATCTAGTCTCTTTCCTTTAAAAAAAACAGCAACAAAACCACTTTTTTTTTTTTTCTTCTCTAAATACAGCAGAAGATCAGATATTCTTAGGACACTTAATATACCACATGGCACTGCCAGATTGCACAGATACACATTTAACAACAAAAGAAAAACAGTCTAAGTTTAACAAAAAAACAAAACACCAAACAGGACAACTGCAATTTGTTCTGGATTATGCTTTCTAACTGTAACTTAGCAACACAGAAGCTATCTGAACATTCAGACTGAATTATTCTCTAAAGTACGTACAACATATCAGTGTCCAATTATGGTTGTATTCGATGAATAAAGGTTTATTTTTAAGGCTTATTGCACCATATGGAAACCAAAAATTGTTCTACCTGCTGTGCATTTGCTACTCTTGTATTGCAGAGAAAAATGAGGGAGGGTAACGGCATCTCAGATGATGATAAGGTGGGCAAAAGTTTTATGAGCAAAAGGCAATTACATGTTTTGGAGTAGAAATAAATGTTGGATGTAGCAATGGCATTTTAATTTTTAGCCACCTTTTCCTGTGTTTGAGAAGTTCTTTTCCACAGTAGACTATAGTTTCCCTAGTAGACTGTAGTAGTTGTGATCTGTGATTTACAAATACGTAATTCATCTTTGATGGATTATATTCCTTCAAAATTGACTTCTTTTTTTTTTTAATAAAGAAGGGCCAACAACAGTCTAGACCAGTCTCAGTACACACTAAGTCATGTGGAGACGACAGACAGAGGTATGTGCTTTACAACCACTGCGTGTAATTTGTGGGTAATCTTTCACACTGATCCTGCACACCCTGACTTGTGCTCTAGTCATGCTCCTGTTTTATCTATCTTTGCAGCATACTGGATTGATGGAGTCTAAATTTTTTCCTAATGTTTGAAACAATTGATACTAAGTAAGTGTTGTTATTTCAAGGAAGTCTTAATTTTGCTGAAATGTTCTGTCTAGGATGCTAAGTAATGCTGACACCTGTAAAAAAGCAAGGTAAGGTAACAGGTTTTTTTGCAGTACAAAACAGTAGACACTCGGCAGTAGATGGTTTTTAACCAGTTCAGCTGACAAAGCGAAGAAATAGATACTAGTTCACATTTAACTTGGCCTAAATGTTCCTGGGACAGGAAGTGCTTGATAAAAAACAAAACAAAACAAAACAAACAAGACACAAAAACCTAAGACAGACAAACATTCAGCTGCCACCCTCTGGAACTTGGATATCATTACACTTGTGAGGCCGACATGCCTTTGGCCTGTATGAACATACATACAACTGTGAGTTTTGGCCTGTATGTTCAAGCCCATTAGCTCTGGAGTGGATACATAGCCATATTTACTGAGTTGTTCAGTGGCATTATTATTTATTCAGTAGTTCAAGGGTTTGTGTATTGATGGTACAGGAAGTGGGTGAATTTAAGATAGACTAATACACAGTTTATCAAGGATCTGATCTGCTAGGTTCCTAAATTTATGATGCTGCTAGTCTGGATAACAAAGATACAGGGTCAGACTACAAGGTGCTTCAAATGGTTAAGCTGCAGTGGGAAACTGTTTTGAAATAGTATATATGAAAGTCTGCTAAAGATGATCAAATAATTACTTTTGTGCACAGTAGAGGCAAAAACAAAAAGTGAGGGTTTTTTTTTGTGAACATAAAAGGGTTTCTCAGTACACAAAAATGTGTGACAGCAAACCTCTGTCTGGTTATACCAGCAAAAGTTTGCTACTATAGTTAAAGTGATTCCTGAGCTATTTTAAAGCCATAGCTGTCAATTGTATACTGGAAAAAAAAAAAAAGAAGAAACTCCATGTGCTATCAGTATAATCATGCTTTGCAAATAAATTCTGGATCTTGCTTTAGTTTTATGTTCTTTTTGGTGGATTTTGAACAGTAGGCAGAAGATTTTTAAGAACTTCAAACTGGAGTTGAGTTATAGGGCTATTTTATGAAGTAATGTGGAGTGTTCAGCCTCACAAAGGGAGTTAATAGCTTTGATTATATATACATTTGAAATAAAGGGGAGTGCTGGAAGAATTAAAAAAAATATTGGCAAGTAACATGTCAGAGTAGCAGCTGATCTGCCAATTACCTACATAAATTAAAACACCTTAAAACAACCACAGGCTGTGTTTTGGTAAACATTTATGTGACAGAAAAATTGAAATCCCATGCTGTAGTGAAAAAAATTAGAAATGTGTGCTAGGAATTAGGCACACTGATTATCCATGAGTGAACATTGAGGCAATTCAATTAGATTAGTTCCAAATATTTAATTAAAAAAAAATTTTCTTTCAAAATTGTACAGGCAGATAGGCCATAAATCTAAAGGAAGCACTTGAGATATTTTTGAAATACCCATTTGAAATTTGAAGCAAAGAAAGAGGTAGTATCAGAGGAAAAAAAAAGCTTAAGAGAAAAAAAACCAAAAAGTAAAAAAAAAAAAGGCAAAAAATATTTAAGTCACTTTCCAAGTCAGTGCATATTTTAAAGTAAGTTATTCTGGAGTTTTTATAGCATAATTTTTGCAGAGAAACCTGAATTACACAGAGACAAAGCAGCTCCAACGACACCTCATTGAAATCAGCTTTTGTTTACACTTTCACTCTTCAGAGCATTGCCAGGGTCATGGCGATGGGAACTGTACGCGCATGGGCAAGCATGCTATAGGCTTTCAATAGGATTAGCAAACACAAAGGGTTTGCTCATGCACATGCATCTCCTGTTTACATGCAGAGATGGAATTGTTAAACATTAGCTTCTGTTTCAGTGTTGCCACAATACTCTAGCTACTTATTTGTATACCTTTTCAGGATTTACACATTAATTTCGTTCACCAAACAACTATAGAACTGTAATAGGAGGTTTTAAAAATGGGTTGTCATGTATTGGGAAGAGGAAAGAAACCATTAAGCATTAAGGTTAAACACGTTTGAGAAATTTAGTGAACAATGAGGGAGTTTTCTGTTTGTTTGTTTGTTTTGCGGTTGTTGTTTTTTTTTTTTTTTTAAAGGCGGCCCTGAGACAGCTATAGTAGGATCAAATTAGTCTATTGATGGAAAGAACATTAGTGTTTTCTTGAGTATAGAGTGTTGTAGTTTCACATTTTTCAGAATAACATATAACTGCTATTTCTGTGGCAGCAAATCCTCACCTTCTGCATGCTCCTAAAGCTAGCCAATAGGAAGGAAGCATGCGGAAAATAGGGTAAACAGACAAAAACTAATCATCCTATTCTCGAAGTCTGTTGCCAACCACACAGAGATGATTTCTCCAGTGCTTTTTTTTTTTGGATTAATAAAATACAGGGCTGTGTGCAGATAATTCTTGTTGATGAATAGATGTCTGTGAAATTTTTAAAGGCAAGATCTAAATATTTACTCAAATCAGTTGTGCAAAAAACTTGAAGTGATGATGTGACCGAAATTTATTTTTTATTCCAAATCTTTTATAGGCCAGCATTTTAATTGAAATTAAAAAATTTAAAGAGTAGTAAAAAAGTTGCCTTTCAGTGCAATAAGACAGATTCATATAATTCATTCTGAAAGCAAATAGGTTTTATACATGACAAGAAACTTGACCTGAATAGTACACAGCATGCTAAAACTTTCTGCTTGTTTCCAGCAGATTTTAACAATAATCTTTTAACCTGAAGTTCAGTTACTAAGAAGCATGGTTTTCAGCCAAATAAGCAGATAAGAAAGCTGCTTTTTTATTCCTGGTTTTTTTAATCTGTAAAATGGATGCAATATTTGTAATATGTATTTGAGAGAAAATTCTGTGAGGCTTAATTTATAAATTGCTCCCACCTCATATTCACTTGACAGTCCCTGTCAATTGACTTGACAACAGTCAATCTGAGCATACAATTGCACTCCTTCTTAGGATGTAGAGGAAACTGGTTTATATCTTGATTTTCTTTGTATCAATTAACATATTTGTATGTCAGGTGGGCATATTAACCACTGAGCTGTTGGTGATCTTTGGTAATGGATTGTCAGTCTCTCTTGTTGAAGCTGATAACACTCTGCATACTGGCTAAGTACTCCCTGGTACAGGGAATCATTGATCTAATAAGCCAATAGTTGCAGCAATCACCTGAATTGCAAGAGACAAGATTACCTATGTACCAGAATCTGAAACTGTTGTATTAGATACCCTAGACTCACCAAGTGCTTTAGATAGCAAATGAAGTAGAATGGAAAGAGAATGAGACTGAATTTATGATTGAACTTAGTATATGTTCCCACCTTAGCTATATTTTTTATTCTAAACATATAGAATGTTATTCTCCCAATTCTGATGGGGGGTTGAATTTTTATTGCAAAATATTTATTTTGTTACACATATTCAGTGAATATTTATTTTAAATTTTTTTTTCTGCAGAGATCCACTCTGTCCTGAAGTTTCATCTCTTATACATTCACATGCCAAGGTATGAAAGTCAAAACTATCCTGGTTAATTTCTGTTCTGGTATAATTTCCACATATTAATTCTGGTTTTGAGGCTGTGCCACACTGGAGACTTACATGGGTAGGAAGCCAAAAGGAAATGATGTTCAAAGCAGTGCTACAAGGACAGTGTTACCAGGGTTTCTCAGTGCCACTGGTGGTTAAGTGGACTTACATCACGTTTAATTTTTGTGTTCTGAGTTTCCTCTTCTGTAAAGCATTTACGGAAGTGCTCAGTGTTTTGAAGCACAAATTGAGAATTCCAAGTGCAAAATATTAGTACATTTTTCATTTTGTCCTTTCTCCCCTTCCCTCCCCCACCAGTATAATACTAAAGGCAGTACTACTGTCTTCTAGATGTAATAATAAACAAGTAGTCAAAATAACTGAATACAGGAAGGGAAATAAAATGGAGAGAGGAGCTTGAGATTAGGATCAAACTAAACAGTCTCTAATCACAATTACATTGAATGTTTTAGGAGGTGAGCTAAAGCTTCCAAAATACTGTCTTCAGTTATTTATCAGAATACAGTAGAAAAACACCTAATTTTTGAAGAATATTTATTTGGGTGTAAGTAACAAAAGTATTGTTAGATCTTCCTTCCACAGGGAATTTAGGAGATTAAAATGATGCATAAAAATAGCATGTTTTTGAAGGTATGATAAGCATTTTTCAAATAAATGCACTCTGTTGACAAGCCAATAGTTAATATCTTGATAATAGCCAAGAGCCTTGCTTATGCATGAATTTATTATGAGTATGTGTGCAAAAACTCCCACAAGCAAATGACTATTGGATGCATTATAGTTTGGGCATACAGACAGAAAAGTTGCAAGATAAAGACGAGTGCAAATAAAACTGAAAAATTGTGCTTTTGAAAGTTTGAAAAGCATACTTTGAAAAGTATCCTTGAGTCTGAATATATGAAAAAAAAAAAAAAAACACAAAAAAAACTAGGAAAAAAGTGATTCCTAACTAATTAAAAAAAAAAAAATCACTACTTTCTGAAAAATTATAGCTAGCAAGCAAGAAGAAATGTGCTTCCGTGCCCACGGCTCAGAACAGACTGTACTCTGGAAGTAAAGGAAAAAGAACAACTTCAAGGTATATTATACACATCTCTTCGTTTGTAATGAAATATTTTAGTTGCTATTTTTGTCTGTCAGGTTATTTTTATTCATGTATGCTTCTACATTTATATGTTTTTGTATAAATAAATGTATCAAACTTTTTGTCCTCCTCAGTCGGCTCCACCATGTAGCTATCTTTGTTTACTTGCATAAAGCACCAAAAATTATTAGTGAACATGTGTGATTAATATTACAACAATGAAACTGTTGCTTTCTGCTCGAGCACTTCTCAAGGCTGACAGCTAAACTCTGTTAAGGCCTTCAGTGAAAGGATGCCTGATGAGCACAAATGTGAGAAATACATCATCCGAGGCAACATGAGAGAGCACACTTAGGTGGTGCAGACTGATTTGTGATCAGATTTGTGATAGGAAACATGAGGCCCTCAAGGGTCTTCTCTACTGTGGTGAATCTTAGGCTCACAGGACAAGAGAGAGTCAGTAAATAACACCACAGCTTTCAGGGGTTTCAAGCTGAAAATCTTCAGCTCTGTAGACAGTAAATTCAAGGTTATAAAGGCAAGAAATGGAGATCTGAACAAAAGAAAAAGGTAGAGAAATGCATAAAATCCTGGGAGCAAATTAAAACTGCCACAAGATATGGACAAATACCAGGATAGGATGAAAATTGTCTGCAAGGTGGCAGAACATGGAATTGACATAGGCTGAGGAAGGACTTGGAAGTCACTTATGGACGCTTTGGACCTCCCTGAGGCAGTTCAGGGGAGGCTGTCATGCTGGCACCACGTCATGAGATTTAGAAGTGGAATTGTGCAGATACAGGACCTGCAGGGTGAACCCAAATGTGGGAGAGGGCAGCTAGAAGGAGTTTGGAGGCTCTGTTGGGATGAGGATGTGTTGGAATAAGAACTTAGGAGCTTCAGATCCTGTGGGAACTAATGTCATCTTTTTGTAAAAGTAAGCTGAGGAGATACCCTATGTAGCAGATGTCACATACCTTGTGTTTTGGTTTGATGAAAACTTTGGTATGCAGCTTCTGTGATCAATGAAATTTCCTAGGCCAGGCATAATGATACAGAAATTGCAGTAAGGTAGGAGAATAGCTAGAGAGGACAGAGTTCTAGAAGTTAACATGTAGAGGGAAAAATAGCAGAATTTGAGGCAGAGGATAGTAGCTAAAGCCAAGAGAACATTCCTCTGTTTCTTTCTTTTACTCTGCTTTAGTTACGAAGTGGTTGGACAAGGAAACCATGCCAAAATCTTCTCAGTAGAAAATGGTACTGGTTGCTCTGCCTCCTACATTATAATATGTAAAATCCTCTAATTTTTTATGTGGAATATGGTAAAGTTATCTTCCATAAAGAAAATGAGAAAATGTCATCAATGCATCTTTCATATGAATGTGAGCAATGAAGTTGCATTACGTATATAACTCTGTATACTCTTAAAAATAGCAAATAAGCTCTATTTTTGTAATTTTTTTTCTATTATGAATTTAAAATCTAGGGTTTGCTTTTTTTTAGTTCAAAAATAAGAAACCTGGAAGTACAAAGTGCTGATGATGTTGCAGTACTGGAGGACTGCATAGATTTTTCCTTAGCAAAAGCAATAAGCAAAATTGAAGAAAAACTAGAGGAAGGAGGCTTACCAGATTGTCTAGATGATGGTATTATTCCAAGCATTGGAAATGAAATTGGAGCAGGTAGGTTTCCTCCCGTGGTTAAGTACTTTTATTCTTATTTTCTGACTGTTAGAAATGGGTTCTCCTGAGGAAATAAAGGAAGAGTTTCTGTAGAAATTACAGGGAAATTTCTAAAGCCCTTAAGTTAAAGGAAAAGGAAAAGAAGGTTTTTCTTCTTTATGTAGTCCTAGAGGAAGATCAGGTCGCATATGAATAATCATGGGGGAAAAAGTGAATTTTTATCTTGATTTCCACCTTTGTAGGAAGATACTTGGATGGTTTCATATGTTGAATATGTGCGTAACATTTGATTCATTTCACTGGGGAAATAGAAATGCATGATGCGAAGCTTGTATTTCCAAAAAGATGTGCTTCAGCCCTTTGCACAGATTAGAGAAAAAAAGCCTTTCCTCAGATCAATGCTGTGGATCCTAGTAAGTGGCTTAAATGAAGTAATGTTTTGGCTACAGTGCTTGAATGAGAATCCTCCAGATACTTTCCCACTCCAAATGATGTGTTTATGTTTGTCATAGAAATCAAGTAGGAAAGGGGACTGCAGCATTTGCCAGTGAAGCTAAAGGCATGATGCACATCTGTCTTTTTGGCTCTGGTGTGACAAAAGTGAGTTTATGTAGTTTCTTACAATGCTAAAGCAAGCATGAAGTCAGAGATCCACCACACTACTACAAAATGCCCAAAACCTCTTCTTTTAATCTAACAGCTTGATGTCAACAAGCATGCCAACACAGAAATAGCTTGATTTCTAACCTCCTGTAATTCTGTTAATAAGTCTCCCAAAACAGATCCTCAGATACCTTTTTGATAGTTCTTGTTCCTGAACTAAAAAGAAATTGCTTTGAACTGCATTGGAAGTTTATACCAAATAAATTCAGGCTAATTCGAGAGTTATTACTGGTGTCTAGTAATCAGGTCTTGTGGACCAAAGGCACATATTTGAGTACGGAGAATTGTTTCTGTAACTTTAAGGATGAAATGAAAATTCTCTGGATTGATTTTTGCTTTTAAAATTTTATATTGACTATTTAGAACACCGTGAATGCCTCCTTAATATGCTGAATAAGTTATTGCAGAGCATGCTAGCAGTGTCAAACTCACAGAACAGTTACAGTTTTCACAAGGAAGTAGACATAGATACTCAGGGGCTGTTTCTGTGGGTTATAATGCAACTCTGCAGTAACAAGCAATGATAGAAGCACACAGACACATAGAAGGCTGAAGATGAAGCTCTATTTTTATCTAATATACCCCCCCACATATGAGCAAAATACCTGAATATGTTGTGGCACTCCACATTAACCTTCATATTATTTCAGGAATTCAAAATACCTGTTCATTCTTGTAGGGTATCAGGGTCTCTGAAATGTCCTTTTCTTGCTTACCATTTCCTGAACTGTTGGTTACTTTATAACCTAAGACCATCCTATTAAGTGATACCCTTCCCCCTTCTCAGCCTCATCAGGTGATTAAAATTGACCAATTAGGAAGCTAATTGTTTAATTATCTTTACCACTTGTGAGAATTCAGACTAATTTTGGATCATAGCCACCTCCCAAGGCTGATCTGGTTCTACTTGTGCTCTTGGATTTTTCAACAGGCTTTACTGCTAAGTGCTGTTACTGGCACAGAGCTGTCTGAGACAGAAAGGGAGTTGTCTGTGGACTAATAACTGAGTAAAAGAGGAAACAAAATGGTAAAAAGAAACAACCAGTTTTTGCAGGTAGTGGTACAGCCCTAGAGTGATCTGTCATGGAGCTTACATTGTTCAATATACAGAAAAATAATCTGGAAAAAAAAGAATGATAGCTGGTAAAGAAATTTGTATGTGAACAAATGATTTTAGGATAGTTAAAACTGACATTGAAGTATTGTAGAAGAATCTCATAGTACTAAGTGAGGTGATAGAATGGAGCATTAAAGAGTGCAAAGTAATGGTGATTAAAAAAAACCACTCCAATTACACCTACTTCTGAGCTGGTCTTTGTTTAGTTTTTACTAATTAAGACTTCTCCAAAAGCATAAACTTATTGCTTGTTCACAGTAGAAAAGGCAAATTGATTGTTTGGAATCCTTCAGGAGATAACAGAAAACAAAATATTGTACTGTTACCACTGTGCTATTATAGAACTGATGCTACTCCATCTTGAGCATGACACACAGTTCTGCACAGCCCATCTCAAAACCAGGATGTAGAACTAGGAAAGATACAGAAAAGAGTATATAGTAGCAATTAGAAGCACGGAACAACTTGAATTTGAGTCTTCAATCTGAAAACAAAACAATTGAGGGCAATATGAAAGATTCTGTAATGAAAACAGTAATGGTAAAGGGAAAGCTGTCTTTTTGTAATGCAAACACTAGTAAATGCCACATTAAATTGGATTTAAAGCAAGCTATACAAAATGTTTTTCTTTCACATAATGCATAATTAAATTAGCCAACTCATCGCCACAGGATATTGTGAATGCCAAACTACAGTATGTTTTATGAAAGAAATCAAACAACTTAATAGTATAAAAGTATATGAAAGAGTATCAAGCTTGATAGCTTCAATATGATCTTCATCTCAGGATAGCTACTAGTTACCAGAAGCTAGCAAGGATGTAACAGGAGGAAAGAAGTCAGTCTGCATCTGATTTTTTCATGATGTTTTCCTAAATCCTACTTATTATTGGCCTCTGCAGAGTTACAACTTCAGCTGCAATTGACAGTTGATAAGGGAAGGTGGGTGAAATTAAAAGAATTCCTGTTACAGCAAATGATGCATGTACCCATCCATCCCTTCTCATTCGGCTCCAGATACTCCTCCTCCACTTTATTTTTTTCCACTTGTACCAACTGTGAATAATGGTTATTTGTGTGTTGCTCAGCTGGATCCTCATACTGTTTCTGTGCTTTGTGCCTGTGGAAGTTCAGGGGGAGTGCCTCGCGAATGATAGAGGAAAGGGTGGGGAATAGGGAATAAAAGAACATGCTGTTCACACATACCTTGTTTGGTCATGACAGCTGTCCAAGAGCAAGAAAGTACTTCATTTGGAAAAAACATTTGATTAAATTGATTTAATTTAAAACTATTAATTGAATAATGTTAGCAGTGTACTTAAAAAAAGCATAAACTACTGTGTGGGAGGGGCATTTACCTATAAGGAGGGTTTTGCAGTCTACATTTAGTTCCTTGTTGTTAGCAGTTTAAAACTGCTTTAGGTGTAACTAAACAAATTGCAGCTACAGATTGATTGCAATGTAGACATACCCTACAATAGTTTCGTTGAATTCCATCTGATGGAATGTGGTAATGTATAGCATAGTATGACAAAAATTTCCGATAAGTTTCATTTTTGAGAATTACGAGTCTTTTACATTTTAAAGAGTTCAGTCATTAAGAGGAAAAATCTATACAAAGCTTTGCCTAAGAATGAGAAACTTGCCGCATTTATTTAGAAATCTAAGTTTTTATTTGCCTATTTCTCTTTAATAATTATAAAAATATGTAGTGTGTTTTTAAAAACAAGAAGATGAAAGTGAGTTCTTATATCAGTCTTCCTTTCTGCATTGAATAATGAGTGCTTGTGGATATTAAATATAACTTCTTATGTTCACAGAAATTCAAAATAGATTTCTTAAGGCAAAGTTACGTGTTATGCAGCAAGAGCTGGACAGTGTAGTGTGCGAATGCAGGAGAAAGGTAAGACTTGAGTTTTCTTACCTGTAGAAATGGAGTAGGTTCCCCTTTAACAAATAGTCACAACAGAATTCCCTCAAGCTTTCCTTTTCATGTATTAAGAGCTAAGGTTCTGGTTTTTTAAATTTCATAAGAATTTAGAGTCAAGGGTAGTAATTTCTGTATAAATGTGATCTTGGGCTAAAAGCTTGTGAAATACACTTAATGAAAAAGAATTTGAGGCAGGAAAGAATCACTGGGAATGAAGACGTGCCCCAGCTGCAGGGACACTGTGGTGCTGCAGAGTGCCCTAGCCATCACTGCCAGGAAGGAGAGCATTACCGAAGCGTGAGAAAAAGGAGAAGGATGTGGTAGCAGTCAAATACAGATTTAGATATACAGAGAGAAGATGAGTGGTGCCCAGAGCTGGTTGATGAGAGGAGAAGGATGTTTATGGCAGAATGAGAAATAAAAAAGCTTGGGAAATTTAGTCAGGTGCTTTGGGTGTCCTCAGTGGAATGAAGTGTGGAAATAGCTGATCTGTGATCCACTTTAGGTGGAATATTGCAATCAAAACAGAAATTAGGCTTTCTCCATTCTCAAGATTACACTTGATGCGGAGGACTGGAATTACGTATTTGGGCAGATCAGACTGAAATTAAGGCATTGTGAAGCTACACTGGTATTTTACTGTTAGAGTATACTGCAAGTGAATTTTACGATCTACACTGGCTGGCAATATGTTTTCAGGTGATGCTCAAACATCTCTTGAACTGCAAAACCTTAAATAGTTTGCATCTGTCTGCCAGAGGGATCACCTCTTTTTCATGAATTTGTAATCAAGCAAGGTTTTTGAACTAACTTTTGATTTTACACAATTAGATTATTCTTAGTTGTTGTCTCTTAACTACAGAGTGCTTGAGTGCTTTTTTCCACCTGTTCCCCAGGCCCAAACGTGATGATGACATTCAGAACATAAGGCAAACTACCTGTATGTTTTCTCTCGAGCTTTTAGAGTTAAGGAGCAGGATGATATTAAATAAGTTTTTTGAGATAGGTACCTGGAGAAAATCTTTAGAAGGAATTAGATTTTGATATTTTATATCTGTACTTTGTACTTTATTTCATTTCTATCAATACAGGTAGTTCTGCATTTCAATCCTTTTACGCTGTGATCAGAAGAAAGCTGTTACATTAGATTTTAAAGATATTTTCATTTTTCAAATCAAATACAATTTTGTCAGTACCTACTGAACTTTGTCATTGCATGCCAAAAATGCTACAGAATTCAGTTACTATAGCAGATGACAGAAGACAACCTTGTACCTATTCTTGTCCTGCTCCCATAGCATTCTGCATGTAAATGTATAATTTTGGGTACTAGCTTCTCTGGTGTGAAAATATTCCATTCAGAAGGTCACAAAAATTTTATATTGGCAAAGCCTTGAGATAGCTTCTGGGTTTTGTTCCAATTTACAATCCAATTTTTATAATGAAGCAGTAAATCTGTTTTAAATATAAAGAAGTGGGAGTTTCTGAGGTGCGTGCGGTCACATGAAACTTAGGGTAAAGAACATATATTTCCCAGGTGAGAAGCATGCGCTCCTAGGGGCTGAGAGGACAGGAGAGAAAGACTTGTTTTCATAGACACTCCATTTCTGTATGTGCCTTGATTTCTTTTTCTTACAAAAATGAAGGGCATAATGTATCTCTGAAATAACCTACATTAGTATTCACTTATAATGTTTAAAAGGTTCGAAAAGAAAAATGCCTTGAAATTATAATGCTTAATGTGGGATGTAATTGCCAGTAGGTCATGAATCTAATACAGGACTCACTTGATGTTGAAAGAATCTTGAATACTTGATGTATCCTGGACCATTAGCTTGCTATTAAGTCAAAACCAGATAATCTCCTAAAACATAATGGATTGATTTATCAGTAATTATATTATTTTTCCCAGAATTTTTCCTAATGTGTGCATTTAGCTATTCTCACCAAAATGTCACAAAATATCTATGTGAAATCGTTATTCATATTATCTACAACACTGTGATAGTTAGTTCTCAAAACCTTTGAACTATGAGAAATTAAATGTTTTACATAATGCTACAAGACAGTTCCAAGTAAAAAACTGCAGAAAATTAAATAGAAGTGTTACTGTTTTTTGAAGTATTGTCCCAGTAAATTGGTGATTTTTCTTAGTTTGTCTTAGTTGTTTCCTTTCTTAAAATTGTTGTGAAATCCATCATGAAGGATCTAAACATTTTACAATAACGTAATTTAAAAAAAAAAGTTATCTCCATCGCATTATCCTACTGCTTCCTTGCAATAATTTCGGGTTTTTTTCCTAATTACTGTCAAACAGGATGATGAAAATCAGAATTTAAAATCTCAGCTTAAAGATTCCAAAGAAGAAAACACCAGACTGCAACGAACAATCAGTATGCAACATTGTCAGACTGAAAAGTACAAGATGTTGTCACAAGAAGCAAACAAAAAAAGTGAAGGGTTACAACAAGAGGTCATTGCGCTAGAAAAGGTATTGCAGATGTTAGTCTCATTTATCTCATGAAAGGGAAAAAACGCATCAAATCACCCTCTGTACCCTAGTTAGATAGATTCATAGCCAATGATCCCATTAGTGTTTCAATCTCTGATAATAGTTTTTAGAAATTGTATTTTTAAATAGTCTAATCACTTTTTTAAAGGAAGAAATAACTGTATTTTGCTAATTGCTTTTCTTCTGCTTCTACAGTCATATATTTCTGTATTTTAAAATTAGATTCTGGTGTAAAAGACCTGCAAGAGACAAAACAACCTTTTCAGAAACTGCTGTCAAATTCACAAAGGAATCGAAAAATACAGGGAAATTTCATTTTTCTGGATTTAGTTATAATTGTTAAAAATTACTTCTGGTAATAAGAGTTTTATTGTAAACTGTAGAACCTGGTGAATGTTTTTTTTTAAAAAAAACACCTGCAGTGTTTTTAGTATTTTTTGCAGGTAGAGGAACCGATGTGTCTCTGTTCTTGAAAATGGACTGTTTGAAAACCAGCTGCTCCAATTTGGATGAATCAAAATTAACCTGGCTCCTGCTGTAGGCCACATATGCAAAACTGTATACGTGCCTAGTTGTAGCAGATGGCCTGCATACACAGCGTTATTTGTTTGGAACTTAAGAGCAGCATGTGTTTTTCTTTAATTACTCAGAGCTAGAGAGGCTGACTTCAAAATCATCTAATACCTATATAGTATTGTGTAGTACATGTAACATAACCAGAAGAATGTTTCATTTAAAACTTTGGGAAAAACAGAACACAACTCAGCCTAACAAAGTCTCATTATACTGCCATTAAATCGTACTGTGCATTTGTATAGGCATGCTTTCATCTTGACGTTACGCAGTTCTGGCATTTTAAAACTAAAATGTTTTAAGTGTGTGCGTGTTCTTTTTGTGCAGATACTTGGAGGTTTTAAGTTCCCTTAAATAAGTGCCCTGATTGTTGATTCTGTCAGGAAAAATGTTCAGTAGTAGTACTCATACTACCCATCAGCTCACAGTAAATAGGGCTAAGAGATTTTCAAAGTCATTTAGTCCATTCTGTTAAACTGAGACAGGATGGATTCTAGCAAAACCATCCTGGACCTAAGTTTGTTTAAGCTGTACTTAAAGCCTTCTGTGATGGCAATTTCCATAGACAGTCTATGCTGGTTCTTGTACACAGTCACAGTGAGGAAGTTTATCCCAGTATTGAAGAGATGTCTGTTGTGACAAAAAGTCTACTATACAGCTGCCATATCCAAAATATGGTTGCTTTCCTCACTTGTCTTTGCTCTGGATTTACCATCCTCAGTTGCTTCAATTATTCCTAATAGGTTGTGTTTTCCAGAATTTCTCAAGGTTACTGGTCAGACATGATCATGACAAATAGTTGTAGTTCTTTAAAATACTAAGAAGGCAAAAAAGACAAGTATGCGTAATGAATGGTTCTCTGCTAATTCAGAAGTTTTGTGTATTTTTTCTGATATAAAAAACTATCTAACTGCCAAAACCATGCATTTAAAAATTATTTTGCAGTAACAGCTTAAATCTCCTATGGATTTAGCAATCTGAAAACCATTCTGTTCTTTAGGTATGAAGTATTATTCAATGCTATTTTTTATATTAATTATGTAGTTGTAGATTAAGTCTAGAAATCCATTTTAAAACAATCTCCTGTGAACGCAGACCTAAATTTGTATTGCTGTGCTGCTAAACTCTCAAGACTTGTACTGTCAGTCTAGAGAAAGTTTTCTGTATAGTTGAGATAGCACAAACGTAACTTCTGAATTTTGTGTTTTTATTGCTTTTGTTGCGATTTCTGTTGCAACATAAATGATGGAAGACTCAAGTTGTGATATATGCTTTCCCGAGCTTCTTTACGTTATCAACAATTTATGCAATTTCATTAATGCCTCGACTACTTTTTTTTTGTATCTGCCTAGGCAAAGATTCTCACCTAGTTTTCACAATTAACTGAAACATGGCAATTAGTTTGTTATTTTTACATTTCCTTCTCTTGGTGTTTGGTCTCTGCGAACATTTCTGCTGGAACACCCACTTCAGGCAGCAGCTGAATTCTAATGCTCCCTGAAATTCCATCCTCTTCTTTCCAGCATTCCTCTTTTTCCCATCTAGTTGATCTAATAAATGCTATCACCTCTCCTGTCTTTTTTCACCACCTGTCTACAAGAACATTGCCTCCTCTGTGTTCTCTCACTTGTTAATTCAAGCTAGCTGTAATGTTAGATAAAGGTCAGGGAAAACCCAAAGTTGTGCTCTTATTCCTTTTAAGGCTTTGTGCAGGGGTTTTACGATTTGCCTTGAAGAAGGGCTTGATATTAAACAAACATTATCTCTTAAATGTTTTCTGGGAGGAAAGCAAGCCTGCTGGGAGGGTTACTCATGGGTGAATTTGTTGGTGTCACAGCCCCTACTGATGTTCAAGTGCCTCAGCCATGCCAGAACAGTGGAGAGAATCCAGAGCTTGAAATGGGATGAAGGTTTAGAACACAGCAGGTTTTTCCCCCCCTGTTAGAGAAACATTGTATGAGAAAATTAGTCCAGCTTTTACTTAAAGTATTGAAGAACTGGCAGAAACCTTGACTACTTATAAAAATAAAATACTTATTTTAGGCGTTTTTAAGATGAAAAACTTGGGAGTCGAATATATTTAACAATATATTGTTATACCCTCATTGGATGACTTGCAAAAAAATCCTTGATAAGTTATCATGTGTGAGAGTAAATATCAACAGGCCCTAAAAGAATTATTAGAATTCTTTCATTAAATGATATAATTAGCTGATACATAATTTGCATTGCATGCAGACTATTTTTTTTTTTGGTCATTAAATGCTTGAAAGGCTATATTCTAAAGCTTTTAATATTAATGCAGAGTAAAATACATAGCACGAAAGATTTAGTTGAGTCTGTTCACAGCTCTATCATCTTGATACGAGACAAGGAGGTTGGCATGCTGTGCAGCTTGTTTTCTTTGGAAACATGGGGGTCACTTCCAGCAAACGAATTTGCATTCCCTGATGATGCATGTGCACGTGTTCCAGGCAGGGGCTCTGCTGCCCTACTAGCCAGGCTTTCACCCATCTTTTCTTAAATCAATCAGATAGAAAAGTTAGCAACAAGATAAAAATGTTGAAGCAACATCTGCTTTTGTGAACTCTTGGAAGAGGCACATGCACTAGCAGAATTTTGGAGGACTGGTGAGATACATCTTATTCTCCTGTTTTCTTCATCCATTGTGGAGAAGCTTCAAAGCTTCGCAGAAATACCTGCTGCAGTCATAACTTTACCAGAACGTCTTTGCTGCATATACTCATCACTTAGTATGTATTTCTTGGGTAAGTGATGTGGAAATCATAAGTAATCACCACAGAAGCTGGTGTGGAATTGAGAAAATAGAATAATTACTCAGAAATAAGGCAGTCTGAGGGCAAAAGGTTAAGAACAAGCCCCCTTTCTACCCTGATTTGGTTAAAAGAATCTTTCTGTGCCTGTTAGTAAAAATTGGATGGTCCTTTAAAAAAAAGCCTATTTCTTTTTCACAAATGACAAGATGTGCTCTTTCTGCCAGAACTGTTTATTTCTTCTACTTTGTCTTTTATCTGTATTCCCTGATCTTTAAACTCATTATTCTGTTCCTCAACCTGGTCTCTTTCTCATTTCCCCACTTACAGCACTATGAACTACTATCGTCAGAGACAAGAGGGAACTGTTCTCACTCTTGCCATAAACACTTGATGAACTATTTTCTGCTAGATGAAATAGTTGCTACGCTCAGCCGTCTTCAGTAGGCTGGCTGAGGTTTTTGTTGGTCATCGCATGTAGTAATCTCTAGGGAAAAGAAGTAAAAGGAACCAGTGGGAAGAAGCAGCTAGGAATACTAGCCACATTCCAAAATCTGCCACAGAGTGGACATACCCACATTTTCTCTCTTTCTGGCTGAGCATACAAGGTTTTCGTGTCAATCCTCTGGTCTTACATGATTAGCTCCACAATTATTCTAAGAGAAGTTTAAAACAAAGATGAGAAAGATCCCTTTTCAAGATTTCAAAGGAAAAAGGGATGTTTTAACAGTGGAATTAATTGTCTTTGAGACAGATTCTATCTGCAGGCCAAAGAAGTCCACAGATTCTTCAGTTTTTAAGGGTGAGCCTTGCCGTAAATATGTCGTCTATATGGGATTCATTAAAATACCATTATTTGTCATGTTTGTTTTTATTGTTTGCTTCTTAAATAGGAATTGGAGAATCTAAAGCGTGTACAAAAGCAGGCTGCAACCAGTCAGAGCGCAACAGAGGTTCGCTTAAACAGAGCCCTGGAAGAAGCAGAAAGGTATAAGGTGGAGCTGAATAAACTGAAGCAAAGTAATAAGGTACAGTGACTTCGGGAAAAAAAGTTCCAATCTGTAATCACTCAGTAACGCTAGAATGAGACAAAAGGCTTCATCAGCTTTGGAAGCATCATATCTCTTACAGACAATCCCAAAATTAACTCGGAGCAAGTCACCAAAGGGCTTGATAAGTTATCTTGGATGACACTATCGCAACCTATGCAGCAGGAAGGAATGTACAGAATAAAGTTATAGCCTTTCTGATTTTCCCCATTTGTATGAAAATTAGATGTGTTTAGAAAAAGGGAGAAGTATGTGGCTCTTATCTTTGAGATTTTATTTTCTTTAAGTTTTGATGTGGGAATATTTTGATTAATCCCATTTCTTTTCAGAAATGCTATGCATGGCTACTGTCTTGTCATCTTGTTACATAATGCCAAGTTTCATTGGTTAAAGCACCATTTTCATAAATAATACATTTCTCCTTTTCTTCCCATGGTAGGATGTAGTTAACCAAGAACTCAAAACAATTGAAGAATTAAAAACAGAAAACAAGAAACTGCAGAAGCAAAAAGGAGAGCTAATAACAGGCTTTAAAAAGCAGTTAAAGTTAATTGATATTTTAAAGAGACAAAAGGTAAGGACCGGAGTACTGTTCTATTTCCCTTAACAACCTCTAGCTGAATGTGTCTGTTGTCACGTGAGGTTATCCTGTAAGCCAGAGCCCCAGGACTGGGAGGGTTCAATGCAAGGGAGCAGCAGCCTCACTTTTATTAGTGCATATTGCTAACATTTTGCTTTATAGCCAAGGCTGGTCTTCTTTTGAATTGACCCCATTCCTAACTTGGAACATATCCTGTCACGGTGAAAGATCACCACTGACAAGCTTCAGGACCGAGAGTATCTATTTGTTCAAGAACAAATACTGTTCAGGTAATGACAGCAACTCCCTTTGGTGCTGTATCAGTAGAATCCTTGTTTTTCCCTCCCAGCATATTACTTGGCATACTGGCAGCTGTAACAGCATGCCCTCTCAGGAGTGAGCCATTACATTTTAGACCTACATTCTTCCTGGGTTCTCAAAGTGTGTTCTTCTCTATTGACATTGGTTTTTTTTACTTATATTCTGAGGTGTTCTGTTCATGTACACAATTCTGCCCAGGTGCAGATCTCCTTGTGTGTCAGACAAAGAAAAAAAAAGTGCTTATCCTAGGTGTTAATTTACTAGATTCAAAGAGGGGAGTTGATCTCCATCCTTTTTTAATTCCTGGAACATCATGCATACTTTGAATCACACACAATGTAGCAACATCTTTGTGGCTGCACAGGTGTTCCCATCCACGCTGCACTTGCAGCTAGCCTTATTTTGAAAGTCATTTGATTCTACATTCATTTCGTATCTCCCTCCATTCCTCTCCCTCAGGGCATAAAAGGGAGGGCAGGGGCTACCGCCTTTCAGATTCTTTAGCAGCTGAAGGTGAACTTGAATAGAGGATAGGTAGTAGAATACTTGCTGACAATTTGTGCTGAACAATTAGTGATACAGCTTTCAGAGAAACTCATTGTAGCAAAAAGTGGATTAATACTTCAGACAGTATAGCTAAAAGTGTATTTAAGTATCGTATTTAATAAAGCTTTACTGACATGCCAAAAAGGGGGGGTGTTTTACTTGGAAAGAGAAACCTTGGACACCTTATACTTCTCAAAATACATTTTTAGCATAGACCTTTCAAATGAGCTTTGACGGTGCAAGTTGAAAGAACCTGCAAGTTTACATGAAAGGAAATGAAAGCAAGAGGAGTGTACGCTAAGAGATATTGCCCAAATCAATTTTCCACTCTCTGATGCATTTCGGTCTTACTAGTTCCATCACACATTTCACTTATCAAATACTTGGGATCGCGAGCTATCGTTTGTATGACTTTTCCTTCTGAGGCCGCATGAGACACATGCAGAGCTATGGGCTTCACAATTCTGTAGACAGGATCTTGCCCTCAGAGTGGTTCACCTCTAGTGGCTTACTCT
>NW_009606232.1:266-12252 GCF_000690535.1 Cariama cristata | reverse complement strand
GAAGTGATTCATTTTGGGATGGATTTAATGCCCTTTTTTTTTTGCGCTCTCAAACCAAAGCTGTAGGAGACCTAAAGCAAGCAATGTACAGAGACTTGAGCAGAAGCACCTTAGAAGCGCCAGCCTTTGAGATAAGAAAACAGAACATTTTGTTTACCCTTTGAGCGCTGCAGTGATCACAAGATGTTTTGTAAACACTCTTGAAGCTGTTGAGCCCCCCCAGAGGAAGAATAGTTCTGTACAAAGTGGCAACTTCATGTAACAAAATACACATACTTATCCTAAGAATTGGGAATTGCAATATGGAAATACACCCTTGCATCTGGAATACCTCTTCCATGCAGGACAAAGGAGGATAAGTAACTGGAGTAAGAGGAACTGGAGCTGCTCATGCATTTCCAGTGGAAAAGAACTTTTCTGGCAGTAAGATTAATCTAACAGAAATGGTGCTAGCTTAGCCCTTGGCTGGCCCTTCTAGCTCTTCAAGTTTATTTTGAGAATGAAAACAACACAGCATTCACTCAAAATATACTCTATACATGATGTAACTCATTGTCCTCAGAGCATGAATTCACTGAAAGAGGTGACAAAGAGCAGTATTTCTGTTTGACTGTGAACCAAAACCATAGACTCAGATAAACTTCACAAACTTCCATTAAATATATTTTTAAAAGATTATGAATACTGAATCAGAACTGCAGATAGCAGAAGCAGCCACTTACCCTTTCTTACAAAAAAGTTTATTTACTCACAGAAGAAGGATGCCATTAGTTGTCCTCTTAGAACAGGCTATGATTGGAAGAACCTGAAAAGGAATGGCACTAACTCTGCCTTCTATAACTTCAGGCAGAAGGCACAAGGACAGGGCAGCTAAGGTGCAAATCTGCTCGCTATATGTAATCACCTGAAGAACTTCAAGTCTGCTTCACACAAGCCTTTTGTTGAACAAACGAGGAAAACCTATTTTTGGGCTATTTGTTAGCGTTTGCCTGGCACATTCAGATTCACATAGCAGATCCAGCTAGCCTGAAGGTGAGGATATGCTACCATGTGAAGAATGATAGAGGAAAAAAAAATACATCCCTAAAGGGTATTAAATATCAGTAGTAGGATGAGTTGAAGCTGGCAGCAAGTTGTTGCTGGTGTTCTAGTTGGTCTCTCCAGACCATTCTCTGCTTGTCTTAAGAGACAGAATTTCATAGAAAGTCTTAGTTTTAAAAGGGATTAAGGGAAGTTAGCCTGAGCTTTACAGAGCTGGAGAGTGTTATACTGCCTCTGGGAACTGCAATACGCTTTGTTGTCATTTTGACCTGACAGAAATATGTCTATATACAAAAAAACCCACAACAGACTCCGTGTAGACATTGTTTCCTGTTCTTCAAAATATGACTATTCTATTAAAATTCGCTGTGAAAAACCCTATTTAACTGGGACACTTTCCTTTCCGCTTTGAATGATGATGGGTAAAGAGATTATACTCTGGTGTTGTGATGAGGATATGTGGGACAGCTGTGGCCTCTGCCGTGACATCGGCTGGAACCCAGGGAGCTTTTTGATTGGTAGTTCTGTACAAATACACTGACCGCTTAGTACTTGTTTTCTCATCAAACACTGATGATCTTGATGACATTTTTTCCAGGCAATTGCATTATTTGAACAGAAAATAGCCTTGTTAGAAGTTAAAAAGTTCTGTTTGTTCCTTTCAGTGTTCCATTTAAAGTAACATGCTATATCCTGTGTAATGGAAATACAATGTCAGACTAGTGTATGATTTATAAACATACACATATAGGTACACGGGGGGGGCGGGGGGGGGCATGTGCATATATATGTGCCCTAATGGACCATAGGTGGATGGTGCGATACATGGCAACACAGCTACCAGTGGTCAGCTCCAGGTATTTCTTGTTAAGGTGTAGTACAGTTACTCCTTGTTTTATGCTGATTGTTGTTTTTTAATGGTGTTATATTAGTTTATTAAAATTCTTATTTAAGTCAGGCATACTGGAGGCACTAGAACACTGAATCTTAATGATGTATTTGATCTGTAATAGCTTTAAAGTTAAGCTGTATATTGATCAGCTTGAAAGAACGTATACCAGTTTTCTTATATGTGTTCTTTAAAGGTCACAGAGTTGTCAGAATTTCAGTAATTTCCATGCCTCATTAAAACTGAGGTATTTTTAAAACAATATAAGGGACTAAGAAAAGCCATTGGTCTTGTTTTACTAGAGCTGAAGTTGCAATGTCATATTATCCCTACACTATAAATTTTTGCAGAAAAATACAAATAGCAGCTTCAGCTTAAACAGCTGCACATCCACCAAAACCAACAGAACGGTAGATTTGAAGCCCCTTCCAACTGTCCCAGTGATACAGGATGTTGTTTGGTCATTCACCCTATTCGACCTTCTGCTCTTAATTTCTTTTTTCTTTTTCAAGATGCACATCGAAGCTGCTAAGATGCTTTCTTTTACTGAAGAGGAATTCATGAAAGCTCTTGAGTGGGGAAATTATTGATTCCATAAAAAAAACCACTTCTGTTTGAAATACAAGTCAGATGGTACACTATTTTAGCACTGTATATGAATGCTTGTTAATCGTCAATAACTCTATATCCCAGTGAATTGATTTTGTTTATGTTTAAATTGTTTAACTTTTATAAGCCTAATAAGCTTGTGTTGTAAATCATATGAAATACAAATTTTATACTGAAGTTTCAGGCCAAACAGTCCATTCTGTAATGAGCAGCGAAGCACAGACCGTGCAAGGAATATTCCAACAAGTGAACTTTGTTATCACTTTGCTCTGTTTTAGCATTTAAAACTGTACCTTATCTAAGGTAATACTCAGTCCAAAGAAGTCGGGGTTTAGTCTCAGAAAATTCCTTGCTGCAACAGAAATAAATTAACCGGTGATCCAGTTGAGAAGAAAATGTCACGTCCTTTTTAAAACACGTGGTTGGAAAATTGGCCTTGTCTGTTCTCTGTAACAGATCTCCCCTCAGAGTTGGCTAGTCTGACATCTAATTTAAGCACCAACAGCTCTTTTACAGGAATGATCGTAACTTAGTTTAGCTGTTACTCCCTGGCTGGCAAAAACATACCTGAGACTTGCCCCTCACTATCCAGACAGACTCCATAATCCGATACGGTTGTATTGTGTAAGATTGCTACTCTAGTCAAAGTCAAAATATTAAATCTTGCCCTGGCCAGCAGCTGCTGCCTGGGGATACAGTCAGGAGCAAAAGCTCCATATTCACAGGTGCTCTACAAGCATTACATCTTTAAAGATTTCATTATGTCACCATTATAATCAAGAATTAGATAAAAGTTTGAGTGTAGATGACCTGAGCATATCGTGTGTACGTTTATGAACAGGACCAATAAAAGCCTGTGCTGCTTGCATGAACCTCTGTCATACCTCAGCTATTTCAAGGGATTCCTCCCCCCTCAGAGTAATGGAACAGGAACATGGCACATACATAGTAAGTTTATGCACTGAAATAAAGGTATAAATGGTGATTCTGACCTCAAAATGGAAAAATGTCTCTGCTTAGATCCTACCAGCGAAGTAACATGGCCTAACAGTGAAACAAGTAACGCAGGCCTACCCCTTTGAGACGAGGCGAACTACGTTTCAGTTAGTATTTTCATAGTGTAAAGCCAGGGCAGATAAATCTTTAAATTACAACCAGAAATAGTGCACTAAGAGAGCCTTACAGTCCATACTGAAATACAGATGGGAATTTATACTAGCTTAGGTTTCTGCAGAGTTGCTGGAGAAAGCATTTGTAACATTGCTGCATCACTAATTGAGAATAATTGAGAACGCCATAACAGTTTATTGATGAAAAATGCAAGTACAACATACACTTAAATAAAACTAACTGCTCATCAGTTTAGAACCCCAGTCTTAAAATGGAGACTTTTTATGATACTAAAAAGGAGTTCCTCACTGTTAATAGCAAATGGAAATTTTCATTAGAAATCAGATGACACCTAGTGGCAAAGCAGGAGATGAGATGGGGGAAATTTCAGCTTTCTTCTGAAAATGGATTACCTCTTCTCTTCTGATAAGCCAATCTAAATTCCTCTCCAAGCATGTTAATGTCATCTTCGTCTCTAAATACTCCCTGCAATAAGGGGAAACAAACACAGGTTGGAAGGTACAACAAAGCAGAGAGATTCTTGCGGATCTCTGAAACGTTCTATGGAAGTGAATGTAACAGCTTGCATCCATCCTACCCGTGTCACCTTTAGAACAAACAGCCCTGAAAACCATCACAGAACTTCAATAGATGAGTTTCAAATTGGTGTACTTGGTGCTAACCTAGAACCTCTTTTGTTCTTCACACAAATGATGATGAGAACCCTGTAAAGATTCCAACATGAGCACTATACCAAAGACAACATTTATCTGCATCCTCTTTCTAATAAGTGATTATGGCCAGCACAGCACAGCTGCAGGTCTAGTAAAAAAACCAAGCAACTGCACTGAAAAGAGGCACTGGCTGGGGCGGGGCTCTATCTCCACCTTTAGTTGTGTTGAAATTAGGATACAAAAAAAATTGTTTTGGAAATCAACTGATACAGAACAACTTAATTGTAAACTATGTTTTGGGGAAGGGAAGCAGGGGAACACAGAAAACTAATTCTAAATTAATTTTAGTGCTAAAAATGTGTGTGACCCACAGAATACACCTTGCAGCATTTCGGGGCGGGGCAGAAATGATTACAAATTGCATTTATATATTAGAGACTTTAGAGTTAGGTGGCATTTTTCTATTTAACCATTATGGGTGAAGTAACACGATGTATGACCACACAATTCAGACACAGTGTTGAAGCAGAGAAAAGAACAAAGTAGAACACCACTGCCATGGAACAGGTGTGAACCTTGGACACTGAAATAGCCAAGACTTCCTACAACAGTAGATTCACACCAGAAAACTACATCAAAAGATTGCCAAATTGAGTTATCCTTTAATTAAATCTACATTAGAAAGTAACTGCCAATTTTACAAATTCATGCACCAAATCAGTATATTAATATTTGAGTAAAAATCATACTCTGCTATATTTACACTGTTTTCCAGTACTGCAGGAAAGAATAAATAACTGGATAACTCCCTCTCTACTGTAAATGCATTTTTACATCCCTAAAGCAGCTCTCTGCTCATTTGTGTACCATCAGGTGATCCTTCCAATTACGAAGTATAATACAATGTTGTAGTTTATTGCTATTACAATAATTGCTTCATTTTTTTAACTTTTAAAAACACGAGGATGAACAGAGTTAGCTTTGAAATGCTTCTGTAAGCAAGCACTGCAGTTTATTGCAATGCAAGAGATGAGGCCTTGTTTCCATGGCAACAGAAGACTTAGAAGACAGCCAACACTCTTAAGAAATTGTTCCCAAAACCCCAACTGAGAAATTTGGTGGAAACAGGGTTTAAGATACGGCGGACCCCTTTCTAGCTCGAAAAGCCCTGCTTTAGAACTTACATTCCATATTCCAAAAACTGGATGTGCAAAGCGCTGGGGAAGCTTTCAGCAAGCTCTGTGCAAGGCATCAAGATTGCAGTAGAGCCCAAAGCCGATCATACAGAAAGAGTATTTTTGTAAATTGCTTCCCAACTCAAAAGAAAAAAGGAAAAGGTGAGCCCAGGAGAGCTGACACAATAAGGACACCCGCTGACTCCAGGAATTTACACAGTTCTGCAACTTCACCTTAAACTATCCAGGAGAAAACTCTTGTGTAGGACAAGTATTTAAAGCATTTAAAATACAATTCACTTACTCGAGGAAGATAACCCAGTAATTTAGAGGCATGCTCTTTCAAGAGTTTCTGTCTCTCTTCTTCAACAATTGCACGGATGTTTTCTTGTCTTCTCTCTTCTAACTGTCTTTCCGCAAATTCACGCTCCTACATTAAACAAGCGAGTTTTCATAACTTCAGTTTCGGCTCTGTGAACATTTGTTTCCACCAATATTCACCATAGTAGAAAGAGAAAATTTTTTTAGTGGAGTAAATTTTGAAATTCCACTTATTAACTCCTGGTCACAAGAAATTAATTTGAAAAGGACGGAAAAGCATATGCAAAACCCCACAAAGCACTGTTTAAACAATACATGTTTGTTAACTAGAAAAAAATCTCAGACAAAAGAGAAGACTGAATGGCAAGACATGGGGCTACTCTGCTATCTAAGTGTTTGGTCTCATACTAGAAGCCCTTTTAAAGGCAGTTAAGCGTTCTGGTTCCTGGTTGGCTCTCAGACAAGTTAGTCTGTTCCTGCCCTACTGTTCTAATCTGGGAAAAGGAGATACAGGCATATATTCTCATGCTGACAACTAGAAATTGCCATTCACATTACACATGTAATTTATACCCTATAAACAGGTGCAAAACCTGCAGTATAGGATTCCATAACTTGTTTTCAGTTTATGCCTTTTCTTCCTCAGATGATAATTGGAGAGACTTAATCTAAAATCAAGGCTGGGACCTCCCCTTCTCACACATGATTGTCAGTGCTGCTGATCAAGGACGCCAAACTGGACAACAGTTGTGTCGCTGATCCCATGGCTCCTGAAGAGACGTTTGCAGAGCACGTCGGGTATACAGGGGTCTACGGATATTGCTGAGTCTAACCTCCTGAGCTACAAAATAAAAGTTAGCTCTAAAAAGACTTTTTTTCTTGTCAGGAAGCCAAAACAATGGCCTGCTTCCCCTTTGCACATTTCTCTGCGGTTTCCCTGTCACCTTTCCCTACTAACGATAGCCTCGTCACTTAGGATAGCAGAAGTATTGTCATATTGAAACGCTTTGGCTCAAACCAGGGGTGAACATAAAAACTCTTACTTTATCTGCAATAAACTGTTTGCGACGGTCTTCAATAAGTTTTTCCACAGCCCTTCTATGTTCAAGCTGTTTCATTCTTCGTTTCTGAGCATTCATCTGTTCAACGCGATCATCCTCTGCAAACTTGGCCAACATCTGTTGTCTGAAGGCTTCTTCCTCTTCTTGCATAGCTTGTCGCACGACCTTCTTTAAAGCAAATTGCTCTTCGTACATTTGCCTTAAGTCTAGGCGTTGCCTTATTCTCTTTTCAATTTCTGCCTATAAAGGAAAATGTAATAAAATGCTGTATTACTGAACATACTTTGGAAAATTTTTCTCATAATCAGCCAATATACTCGATTTATCTTGGAATAAATTTACTTGTAGCTGTAACCTTCTAGCATAAATAACTGGAGCAAACACCCCATATCTGACAGGGCTTTCCAGTATTAACCAGTTTAGCAAACGTCTCAAGATTCTGAAAATTAAGTCCAAAACAAAAGGAGATTATTTCTTTCCACTAGCATAAAGTGAATCAACAAGACAGTCGTCCTGAACAACTCTCTAAAAATAACAGTGGTACGCATCTCAGCCTGAGTTACGTTTTATTTGTCACCCACAGCAAGGTAAGGCAGAGTGTGGGCGGGCCCAAAGGAAACAGCAAACGGACACGCAAAAAGCCAGCAGTTAATTAACCTACTTAGTTTAAACCTGAACTTGAAAGTTACTGGCGTCCTCCTTCATGAGATAAATGTATAAAGAGGACCATAAGGGTATTCAAAACCTTCAGCCATCTTCCTGGTTGCAATGAAAACATAATACATTAGGAATGGCAAAGGGAACTCAAAGGACAGAATTTTCCCTCCAAAAACTAAGTTAATACACAAACTACTTCTCTCACTGAGAAGATCTAGGAAGTAGTGTTGGAAATAGACACTCTGTGCCAGAACAGAATTGAAAACAACTCAAATTCATTTAATATACCTAAAGCCATGTCAGAACTAAGCTTTTTGCTTTGGGACTGTGCACAGACCAAAATGGGCTCAAGGAGTCCCTCAAAAACATCCCAAAGTCACAAATAACACCACAGGCGTAGCAAATCCAAAGCATGAAAAAAAGTCCAAGCCAACCCAGAGCAGTCCATGAAGAACCCTGCCAGCATTGTTAGAGGGAAAGTTGGGGCAATGGGAGTTACATGGCCTCTGAAGAGCATCCTCGGATGCAGAAGGAATTGCGTGTGGGATATGCTCTCACTAATGTTCTTTAAGCATCACAACTCCAGTGACAATGTCCAAAGACTGAAGGAGCGCTGCTCCATCACAAAGACATCGGAAGACGGAAAGGGACAGAGGAAGACTATGTAAAACACTACCCCCTGCATTCACTTCAGTACTTATTTTCTAGATCAGCGATTCAAAACGGTTTCCTTTTCTTTTTTAATTTTCATATCTGGTCTGTTTAAATTAGATTAGTCTACCCATAGCTACAAGTGCTCCATAAATTATATGTTTTCCTGCATATACGCTACTATTTTTGCTTTATAAAAGTTTCATCCGGACCAGCTCCGCTAGTCTGAATGTTCTGCAGGAATTGTGGCAAAGTTGCAATACCCCTCTCCACTTGCATTTTCCCTTGACAGTTTATGCACAGTTATGCGTAACATACTAGGGGGTTTTTATGTTGTATGTATCTGGCAAGTACCAAAATATCCATGTATGTATCTGCAGGAGAAGTCCAGGGAAAGTGAAATATTCCCCTCCCAATACATGGGTACTACTTCATCTACCTGCCAGCGCTTACCATCTCCTTATTCCTTTCCATCTCCGCTTGTTCCTCCAGATACAGCTCTTGGCGGGTTTGTTCCAGTTCTTCACGCTTCTGTTGTTCTCTTTCCAGATTCTGCACAATCTATTACAAGAAGGAAAGATTTCTGAATGAAAGACAAGAATGTACAATAATTTTTTCTACAATTTCAGTTTTTGATACCATGCTTTGAAGTCTTTGTTTTTTCTCCTTAGCGTCCCGAACTTTAGCCATCCAATCTTCTTCTCTTTGTCGCTGAATCCTGGCAAACTCCGTAATTTTCCTGTTTTCTTCTTCAATCTCTTCCTGTTCCCTCCTCCTCCAGATCGCTTGTTCTCTTTTAAATTCTTCAATATATGTCTGAGTGGCTCTCATTTTATCTAACTTCAGTTGTTTCTCCCTGTAGAAGATGGAAAAAAAAGTTTAAACAGTTATTTAACATACTGCAGAGTAACATTAAACAGACTATATGCTCATCATTAACAATATATTCCAGAGACTAAGATTTAAACAACTCTCCTTACCCATTCACCAAGAGACTAGATACCTAAATTGAGAATACTTATTAATGAATTGCCCCAAAAAGGGAATCTCACATCTAATACTTTTCTTCAGGTGGACAGGCTGTACACATAGGTACTCATTACTACTGCATTTTATACACGCTCCATCAAAACAGAGAGGAAAAGGAAGCCCAAAAGCCTAATGGCACCAGAATCTCCTAAACTTTTTACTTATTTATACTAAACTGTTCCCCACCTCTGCTATCACCCTGCCCTCAGAAACCTCCTTCCCTATCCCTGTCCATAAGACAGGCATACAACACGTCTCTTGAAGAGGTAGGGATAGGGTCATGAGGTGAGGCAGAAATCTGTGATATGCTGTCATCTCTAGCATGATGGGCCCAACGGAAGCACTCCTTGAAATAAGCTGGATTTTGTATTTGGGGAACAAGGACACGAGATTGACTGGAATGACAAGAATATTCTGGTGCTTAAACAGCAAAATCCACACAAGTCAGTCTCTTGCTAGTAAGATGTGACCAAGGAAAACTAAAATAGTCTATGAAATAAAAGTATACAAATTAGTCTTCTGTACAGAATTATATGAGTTTTGTTTTAAATTAGTAAATAATAAAAATTCAAAACGACTAACATTTGGTCTTCGTCATAGATCTTTCTTACAATTTCATCAATCATGTGTTTCTCTCTCAGAAACTCTTCATAAGCATGCTGCTTCTTCCTCTCCTGTTCCTCAAGCTGTTTCTCCAGTTCTTGCTGATACATTATTTTCTTGTTGTTTCGCCTCAGTTCTGCAGAACTTTCTTCTTGTATTACCCTTTCGTACTCTTCCTTCATCTTTTGGGCTATTTCACTCTCATGTTTCTATAGGGGAAAAAAAAAAAAGGCAACACAAGATTCCTTTTTACTCCCACTAACACACCTCATAACGAAAAAATACACAGTCTAAAAAGGAATTATACTGCATTACAAAAAAGGAATGCTTTCCACCTCAATCTATAAATACAGTGCTTTCACGTGCTTAATAGCTTAATTCAGTAATAGAACCCTTGAAGAGAACCCTCAACAGCTTGAGGAGAACTCACAATACTGAAAGGAAGCTACGTACTGAACGAAGACAAAGTAGAGCATTCAGCATGACCGAAACTAGCTTGCACCAGCATAGTGACGGGAATGTGGTTTAACTATGTACAACATCCTCAATAAACGTGTTGTCTTTACAGCAATTGGTGTAAACTGAATTTTGTATAAAACATTAACATAATCAGACTCATCTGCCTGATAACCAGTATTATTCTATACATAAATAAAAGTTCACAATTCTTTCTTAAGTTATTCAGATACGCATTTAATAATAGCAACAACATTTTCAACAATCTGCTTCTGAGGTAAGGATTCACCACAAAAAGCACTTACTGTACAAAGCGTATCATAATTTTAACTTGGACAAATATTACAGAACTAGTAAAATAAAAATATGTCCATTCATATAGCTTAATTCACTACTACTTTGATTAATGGCAAAGTAAACCTTTTTCTTATAGCTGGTTATTACCACCTACTTAGTCCTTCATAACACAAAACATATTTTCAAGAAACACTGAATTCCTAAACCTAACAATGTTTTAGATAAAAAGGTCAGCTTCAATAGAAACATTTTCAGCACAATCCATACAAAGAGATACGGCACTCAGGTGCTGGGATACGCTGTGAAGCTAATTACCATTTTCTCATACTGTATAGCTTCTTTTTCAGCGATCTGTGCAGCTCGCTCTTTATTCATATAAGCGTATTTTAGCTTTTTTTCTAACTCTCGAAGTTCAAGGCTGGGGGAAAAAAAAAAAGAAATTAGCTTATTACAAGGAAGTAAGTACCTATAGGAAAAGACTGAAATTTCCATCACTATTTAAACACAACTGAAAAAAAAAATTTTTTAGGGAAACCCCCAATTTTAGATGAAAAATATTGCTCTAGTAGAAGAGCAGAAAAAGAAAACAAAACCTGTTTTAAAACAGGAGTTGTCTATATTTGTACATATGCTATCAACAGTTTTGCATACTTTACATCTAGCTATCTAAATACATGTACACTTATATAAACATACATGCTTATAGATAGATGTAAGTGTACGTGTGTATATATAAGCATATATTAAAAATGAAAATTTTGTGGATCAGTGTTTTTCCTCTCACAGACAAAGTTTGCTTAAAATTAGTTTTTTATCCTATTTTGATCTTAAAACAGCTTTTCCTTCCAGGTTAGATTCATTCCCGCTTTTGAGACAACTTTCACAAAGTCTGTGTTGTCTCCACTCCACTTAGATCACTGCGGGTGGTTCAATCTCACACCTCCCTTCCCCTCGTCTGTCTCGCCTTCACCTCCAACACTCTTTTCTGATCCTGTTCACCGATATCTGCAGTAAACCCTCTGATCACAGCCTTCTCCCACCCACTTCTCAAAATCTACTTTTCCCTATGTTTTTTCCAGTCACCATCTTCTCTGCTGCACAAATTCAAAAAGCTAAAGCCTATTCTAAAAAAAGCAGTTATGTATCTGATTTTAGCGTACGAAAACTCCCTCTCCGTTGCTTGAAAACGCCTCATGCTACAATCTTGGTACATCTAAGGTTCAGTCCAAAACGTGATCCAGAAAAACTGAAAATGAGGAGGAGGTACGCAACTGACTGAAAACTTCTATAAATAGTTTTCAGAGCTGGGATTGATTTACAATAACAGCTAGTTAAATAAAGCAGTGAGATTTTTGAAGCATTACTTGTTCTCTCTTAGTTGTTGTCTCATCTTTTCATCTTTGAGTTTCTGGC
>NW_009606232.1:0-235 GCF_000690535.1 Cariama cristata | reverse complement strand
CGCCTCGCCCGCTCCGCCGCCAGCCTTTCTTCTTGCTCCAGCTGCTGCGCTCTCTGGTTTTTGTTCTCTTCTGCCTAATCAGAACAAACAATTTCCATAACAACTCTCCCCCACGCATCTGCACGCACATTTGGAAGCAGGCGAGTTACAAGAGCACTGACGCAGTCGGTAAATAATTTTTAAAGAAGAAAGCTTCGGAAAGGCGGAGGCAGGTAGAGCTCTCCGGCGGAACGGC
>NW_009606231.1:0-4492 GCF_000690535.1 Cariama cristata | reverse complement strand
TTGCGCCAGGGGAGGTTCAGGCTGGATATAAGAAAGAACTTCTTCACTGTAAGTCATTAGGCACTGGACTCACCATCCCTGGAGGTGTTCAAAAAACATCTAGATGTGATGTTTCGAGACATGGTTTAGTGGGTTTAGCGGGCATGGTGGCATTGGGTATACGGTTGGACTTGATGATCTTTGAAGTCTCTTCCAACCATTATGATTCTATGATTCTATAGTGATTTTAAGGGACCAAAGACAAGGCCAAAACATTGCATGAATGGACAACTAAATCAAATTTCAAATTAAAGAAATTATTCAAAAACAGAACTAAAAATGGTCTACAGTGCCTGAATCTGCAATAATAAGTCGCATAACTAGCCAGAAAGACCATGTGAATCAGTATTACTACCCTCTAATGACTCTGCCAGTAAAAAAGATGGCCTATTGAAATAAGTTTTTTCCAACACAAAACATTCGTCTTGTTTCTACTGTAACTATTTTAATACAGGACTCAATCCTGCTAAATCAAACTTAGTAGGAATTGCACCGTCAAGTACAGTGAAAGGGAATCAAAATGTTTATCCCAGCCTCTAGGCCAGAAGGCAGCACAAGTCTAGAAGCAGTCATGGTATCTCAGAACTCACAATATTATTAATGGTTACTTAAGTAAATTTTAATTAAAGCAGTTCACTCCTGTACTTTCCCAAACACATATAACATTTTGCACTCTTATAACTAGCAGCATCCCTTTCACAGCAGCTTATACTTTAAACACACCATCAGAATAGAGGTAGCAAAATAAGTTACCTTCACTGTTAAGTTTGGTCTCAACCTAGAAAGTTATTTGCCTGCACATACCAGAGAGCTCAACCTTGTCTTAGTCTGTGCTGGGTGGCAGCTTTGGGGTACTGAATTGAGTGGGGGCTGCTTTACAGCTTTTTTTTTTTTTTTTTTTTTTGTATGTGTTATTACTGCCCTCACGGCATTCTGAAAATGTCATGTCTAGCTATAGGGACCAGATTTTCAACAGATCAGTTCAGTTAGGCACAGTTTCAAAAATGGACAAATCTTCACAAGAGCTCAGAACAGTCAGTGCTCTTTTGAAAATCTGTCCCCAATTATAGATGCCAAGTACTTGAAAACCTGGCTCCAAGCTCTTAAAAATCTGGTTTCATATGCTCAAAATGAACACTGCAGCCACTAAAGGTTTTGGGACTCCTGACACTCAATGTATTTTACCAGGGGAGGAGCAAGGCAAAAGGCAACCTAGAACAGACTGAATAAATCTACTTTAAATGACAAAACTTACTACTACTATACTTACTAGCACTGTCCACAGGCCACTTTTGGGCTTAGTCCCTCTTTTACTTAATATATTAGTCTTTCTGAGCTAGAACTGAGCATCTTTTCCTTTTGCCAGTTCCTCACTGATGTCAGCATAGGGTGTTGTTACTGACAGTAGATTAGAGCCAGAATAATGAGCTGGCTTGAAAGAAAATACAGCAATCCCTCACACATTTCTTTTCCTTTAACCAAATCAGGTTGAATCTATGTAAGTGAATTGAGTTTACATGACATGGGCAAAAAAGACAACAATAGAATATTCATCCAACTGATAATTTATACAATTGCAAAAAAGAACATAGCCATATGTTATTTAAGTCAGCTAGGATGGTATCACTTAACTTTAACACATGCTCCAGGAACCACTTCCTAAAAGAAACTGCTGTGCAAAATGAGATTGAATTATACATTTTGAAGCTTTCACAACTTTGAACTTTAATATAAAATGCGGAATACTGAGGTCAAAATTCTGCCTTCAGCACAATTATTTGTCCCGAAGACAGGAATAAAAGTTGTTTTGTTATTGGAGTTGCTTTGAGGATATTTGAATTTAGCAGTACAGTAGTTGTTTACACTTTTATGTTCAAATGTAAAACTGAAATGACAGCTTCGGCCAATTCATACCGTTATTACACTAGAAAGTCAATTTTTCCCTTAGTTCCCTGAACTGCCATATATAAAAAGTAGAATGATCACACTTTTTGGCATGCTGTGATCAGAGCTACAAGGAGAAGTCTCCAAGCACCTGTTAAGGAACTCTTGCCTTTAAAAGATATGCATGACATCTAATGTAGATGTGTTTGGCTTTTAACTGCTACCACCTGCCCTGGTAATTTAAACATGTTATTTTCTTAACACAAACTCTCTTTACCCCAGTTACAAATATAGACTTTTAAAAGAGGCAATGTAAATTCGAGCTTATCTAAACATAGATTATTCTTATGAGACAGAAACATCAGGGATTTAATGTAAAAACCTTCTAATACCCTAGTGTATAATTACATTATTCATTAACAAGTAAGCTCAAGTGGGTGTAATTTAATGTTTCCTTCCTGCCCCTTGAGTAAACACAACAGAATAGTTCATCAATTTGATCCCAAGCTCCTAAAATCCACCATCTCAATAAAATCTGATACAGAGGTTCACAGAAGAGCTCCACCCCAGCCTACGCGCAAGGATCAAGAATGCTTACCCAGCTTGTAGGTTCACCCACCTAAGGGGAGGAGGATAGCAGATAAGACTGTGCTTCCTTTTCAGTAAATTCAGCAGAAAGAAATTGCCCTGTAAGACTTACATATCATGTGTTGTTCCTTTTGACTAACTCCATGTTTTGTGAGATGGGCTGGTCATTCATGAGCTGCACTGCAAACAGGCACATCTGCCCTGATTCTCGCCTCAGATCTCCCCTTTCAACAAAGACAGTAACCGAGTTGCTTTGATCTCAGCTTGGTACCGTCTGGGTAAGGATCTACACACTGACAAAAAAGCAAAGCCTTAGCGTTTTACACAATCTCCCTATTAAAACATTGCTTATTTAGTAAAAAATTATTTAATAAAACATTTAATTATTTCATAAAGCTACTGCCATTGAAACACCTTTGGTCCATGTTGCCTAGCAGGGTTAATTTCCAACGACACTGGAGAAACAGAAGTAAGAGAGATTTACAAACAGAAATCCACACTGAGGAGCAGGGTGACCCAGGAAATCCGGCAATGGGAGGCCATGCCTTTCCACTCACTGACCCTCCTCACACCTCCCGCTCCTCCTCAGCCTCTCCCTCAGCTGCCACTATTCCTGTGCTCATCCAAGCTTTTTTCTCCCTTCTTCTTTTTTTCTTTTTTTGCCCTTCTTCTGCAACACTAGCACAGTAAGGCCAAGAAAGAGATGAACGAAGGAAGCTAGTTTTAGTTACTGCCTACAGGCTTACCTCTCCTGAGGAGATGGCACGTTCGAAAACCCAACCAGTCCTCGCCTGCTCTGAGGAAGCTGTAATGGCGTCCTTAACCTCCAACAAACGCGGTAGCGGAGAACCCGCTTTCCCGCCGCCCTCGCTCTGATTGGCTGCTGGGCAGGAGAGGCGGAGACACGGGGGGAAAGCACCAACCAGAGGCGAGGGCAGCGCTGTGGAACAGCTGTGAGGCGGAGGAAAGCACAAGATGGCGGCGGCTGGCGCCGTGAGGCGGGCTGGTCAAAGATTGACTCTCCTGTTCCTGGGAACCAGGAGCCTAGCTTTGGTGAAGAGTGAAACGTCAGTTGGTGTTCTCCAGGTGAAGTATAATCTGTATGTTATTCTTCTCAATGTTATATTTGTTTGGAGGTATCTAACGTTAGCTTCAGAAGTAAAGTGTCAGTGCCCTCTTGAGGAATAGCCTTGCTTAACCTTACCTGTATCTTTCCAATACTATGCAACAAACTGTTAACACCACAGTCAGTTTTTAAATAAGGAAAAAGGTGTGTTAACTGATTATGATGAGTAAGTCCTGCCATCTTTATTGATGCCAAGCTACCTGGCTGGCTTGCTGACTACTAGCCTGCTTCCCTGGGAGGATGCCCCGTCCCTGGAAGTGTTCAAGGCCAGGTTGGAGGAGCTTTGAGCGACCTGGTCTAGTAGAAATGTTCACTTAACAGCAGATGAATTCATTTACAGAAAGGTCTAAATGTAATTAACGTTGTTGACATTTTTAGTCAAATAAAACAAATTAATCAAAGTATTGTAATTAAAAAAAATTAAACTCAATTTACATACAGGTGGCATACCCCATGGCAGGGGGGTTGGAACTAGATGATCTTTAAGGTCCCTTCCAACCCAAACCATTCTATGATTCTACCAGTTCCTAAACTGGGAAGTGACTAAGGTATGGAATCAGGGGATTGAGTGTAAGCCTGGCAGAAGTTGACTGCATTAAGGGAGCACTACTGGGATGCAGAAGAGCTGCTCGTGTTACCTGTTGGCCTTCTGGCATTTTTCTTACTTAGTCCCTCCTGACATCTCCTTGTAGCAGCAGTGGCTTTCCTGCCCTCCCACTGTTGCTTCACATTGCTGCTGTGTTCTCGCAGAACTGCAATGCAACAAAAAGCTGGGAAAGGGAACCTTGAGATGGCCTGAAGAAGAAGGGAGATACCATGAAAGTGTGTTTTAATTTCAGATAGATCTGTAGATAG
>NW_009606230.1:20791-40704 GCF_000690535.1 Cariama cristata | reverse complement strand
GTTTAAAGCCCTCTCAATTAGCCCTGCCAATAGATATATAGACAAAATTCTGTCCTATTGCATTTCTTTCCCAGGCTGGAAGTGCTGATAAATAGAGCATTTTGATCAATAACTGTTGCATAAACAGCCGAATGCCTCCCCTTGTAGTTATGCAGGGCCACACAGAATGACAGTTAGTTACTACTGTTGCTGTGATACTATATGGCTATCCTTTCAGTATCTGAGCAAAACAAAATTTGGCAAACCTTACTGTCAACTATTACAATTTTGTAAGACAAACTTTTTCTGGCAATTATCCATACATCGCAGACATCAAAAAATCTTTAACAATCAGTAGGAATTTATCCTATTAGGATTTCAGAGAACATCTTAAAGACTAGAAAATATTTGAATTCATATTAATTGGTGAAATACAATTCTTTCTTGAAGATTCATCAGGCCCTCCAAGGTGATCGAAGCATAGGGGAAATGACAAATGACATAAAGACATGATCCAAATTGAGTGTTCACCTGAACAGTTTTCACTCCGACTATCCCATAAAGTCCACTCCTCTTTCGATTCTGAAGCTATGTGTCCCATGACTATGAAAAAAGCTAGAAGTGACTTCAAATACTTGATCTCTAAAAAGCTTTGGAAGTTCGAAGGCATATCCTACCCTTGGATATTCAAGGGAGGTTGCGCTTTAAAGACTTACACGTGTTCTTTCGTAAGAACACGGGTTACTTTCTGCTGTGTCAAATCATCAAAGAATGGCTGGCAGGAAAAATGGAGACTTAGCTTACACAAAATGGGGCACAGGTGGGAAAGAACCCTGAAAAAGAAGGCTTTAGAGAAAATGATCCAGGTCACGGCTACACAAAGAGAGTTATCTTTACACAGGAAACTGAAGGCAACAAACAGAGGTTTTATCATATCCCAAATGGAGAGTATTACCTTGCCCTGTAAACAGATTACCTTAGATTAGTCTTCCATATAAGAGAAGCCTTGCTTCAATTTAAAGAAGAGGTTGTGCGTCCTTCTACCATCTCCTTCAGGCAATTTCCTGAGGTTTTTGTTTTCATTAATGATGAACTCAAACAAATTTGTCTACTGGCAAAGCACCAAATCTCCTCCTTAGTTCCACAGAACCAGGGAAATTCCTTCTGAAACAAGTTTCATTCCATTTTTACTTTATCATTTGCACACAATCACATATAGTATTTTTAAATCTGGTGCTATCCTATTGGTTCACACAAAGAGGAAGAAACTGCCCATAGAGAAATATCTTACTCCATGCAAGGAGAACTGCCTCTTGTTTAAAATAATGATAATCTAGCTAACTCATCATCTCAGGAGTTCCATCTCTTTTCAAGCATTTTTACCAAAACACTTTCAAGCCTTCCATTCTGCTAGGCAAAACAAGCCAAGTTCTTGAGTTTTCACTTCTAAAATACTGTCTGATCACTGCAGCAGCCCTTCTCCATACCTGTTCAAGATTAAATTCGATTCAGTCTGAAACATGAACATTCAGATACAGATACAGTATGTCAGATGAGGTTTAAGTAGTGTCACATAGAATAGTTTTTATTATTTCTCTATCTCTGCTAGGAAAACTTTCCTTGATATGTTATGAACATATCTGTTCTTTATGACATGTTGGTTATTCAAGTCATCATACATATGATTAACTGTTTTTTTTTTTCCCTGTTGTTCTTTCAAAATGACAACCTTGCTTATAGCAAAAAGGTTATTCTGGTTCCTTGAAATTTGTACCATCATATTTACTCTCATTTTCAATATAAACCTGAAAATCATTCAATTCCTTCAGCAGTATATGCAGATCTGTATCTCAGTAACTCTACTGGCAACTTCTTGCCAAATCAGTAGTTTCCTGTTTCTTCAGAGAATGCTGTGATTTTTGTTAATTTATGTGGATTTAAAGGAAAAAAAACCACAATTTTTTTTTTTTTTTTTTTACAATATCTAATTCATTTTTACATATTAACAAATCTTAAAAAAGCTATTTTCAAAAATGCTCGGAATTTTATTATTAGGAAGAAAGAGTAGAAAGTTGTATTCGTTTACTAAAGATGTATGCAACTGCATAATTAAAGAAGTGTTGTATCTTTTTGTACTAATCACCTGAATAGCTGCAATGTAAACACAGTTTTCAATTTGACTCTAGAGAAATGAATTTTAAGCTATAAACCAGTTATCAACTGTTTTAAATGAATTAAAATCTTTAATTTAAATTGTTAAACTGCTTGTAGTTCTAACCTGGGGAATATCTCTGGCTAGCCAACATCTATATGGTCTGAAAACTACACCTTCAGAAAATAGAATTCTCCTCATTTAAAGCCTAGTTGCGTCCCTTTGTGCTGAAATTATTTTTTGAAGAAGTTGTGCATAAATGAGAATCAGTTCCAGTATAAATTTTCAGGGGAAAAGAATTGCTCTCTACCTGGCAAGAAATCTGGAGTTTGTTTTCCAAAAAATTTAAAACATTAGAGCTCTTTTAAGTACCAAATGGAGAATATACCTGTAGTATTAAGTGATATTCATTTGTGTAACACCCATGGAATTTTGCTTATTCATATATCAGAGTACTAGATTCTTAGTACGGTATTAGATAGACAATTAGATATCTATACTAGATACCCATACAATTAACATTTTTCCTAAAGATCCCTATGTTCTTCACTGTAGGAATAATGATAGGGAACATTTTGTCGTATTTCTGTCATGTAGACAAAATAGCAGGAAACTGTTGCTGTTCGTCTTCTGGGGGAAAAAAACCACTGTGTTTTTAAATAAGATTCTTGAAAATGCTTCTGAATCAAGAAAAAGGGGAAGAGGGGAAAAAACAAACCGCAAAGTTTCATTAAGTTGTGCTGCAATAGATATGGATAGGTCTATTTTTAATATTTGATGCAGTTTAGTTTACAGCTGGTTCATCTAATGAATTAGCTTTTCAGGTATTTGGGGAGCTACTTAAAAATTAAGGATTAAAAAGGAATTTATAAAAGCAACCTACTTTTTATATTTGTAAGTTGAAAAGCAGAAAGATATTTGATCGACAGCAACCTCTGGTTTGGATCTCTTCAGAAAAGGGTCTAATAATTACCCACATTTAAACTGCTAGTTAAAATGGATGCATTCATTCCTTGCAAAGTCTCCTTAGAAACACTAGACTTTTAAGTGTAATCAAAACAGACAGCTGGGTCCACCCTTTATGATAATGTGCCATGCAGCTTTATTAATCTGACCTTTGGAAACAAATGAGAAATTTAATACTGCCCCACCATAATTGTTAGTGGCAGGCATTTTAGCGGTCTTTAATTTGCACTTCACTTTAATATCTGCTTCCAGTTATGATGTAAACGTTAACAGGATCTGACATTGTTAATCGTGTCCTGGTGTCTGAGGCAGTGGCAAAAGAGTGTGCTTGGAGTAAACTGGAACACGACCTTAATGGATAATGAAATGCATCACCCTTTGCTATGCAAAGACTAAGACAAAAAATAAATACTGTAATTGTTTCAACTGGCATATGAGTGACAGAGAGTGCTGCAATAATTGGGAGTGAGGGTGGGAGTGGAAATCATGTTCAAGGTTATCTAAGTGCTGATGGTCCTTTAAGTTGCTTGCAAGAGAGATTTGATATGAGAAAACATGTTCCCGATATGTAATCAATAGCATTCTAAAGAATTCACAATGAATGCAAAAAGTAATTCTGTTTTAGATGGTATGAGTAAGGAAATTTGTCCTGTATAACACAAATGTGTCAGTTTTTTTCTGCATAACTGTTCTTAAAAGAAATGTTTTATAACCTATAAAACAGCACAGAAAGCCTATCTGCAAGTTATGTTGATAGCTATTAAACCTTACTGTTATAAATGTACAATAAAAAACAGCGGCACAGTACCTGAATTAAACAGACATCTGTTTACAGGTATTTATTTTAAAACAATGTAAGTTAAATAGAATTTATTTCTGAAATACCAGTACGTGTGATCTGTTACTTCCGAATGTTATGTACTCGTCCTGGACTTCACCTTTTCTTTCAGGACAACCACTCCTCTCCTTTAAACACTCCTTTATGAAGAGCCTAGTTGAACTATGGTCTATATTGTTTTTTAAGTTCATATCTAAAAAAGCATGCTTGTAGAGCTTGTAAAGATTCCTGTGGATTTTTAAAAGGATCTCTATGTATATCTTCTCCTGTGATATAAATATCATAGCCTCCTTTTTGTTCAGTAACAAGGTATCACAGCAGACTATTTTGGATAAGCTTGTATTGAGATAATACCGAGATCTTCTGATAAAGCAAGGGTTATGCTATAGAAGAATAAAACCAAATAATGAAAGTTGCTTTCCCCAAAATTCTAACATTGATTCTTTAGCTATTACATTGTACACGTATTTACAAATAAAATGTAAGTTTCTAGTGTAACGGCATTATAAAAGTTTCTAACATAGACTATTCCTTCTGAAAATCTATTCTAAAAGGAAAACTTCAAGGAATTAAGATATGAAGATTACCTTGCTTCAACAGTCTGCAACACAAAACACAAGTTGCTCTTTCTATCATTCTGATTTGATTATTTTTAGTCATAACAATTGCCTTCTACATCACAAGTACTGTGAAACAAAATAACCTGTCCCCACTGGCTATTACATGCCAAAGTTAACTAAGATACCTATGGTGCTGATACAAATCATATTTTTCTCATTACGAGAATGGTAGGGTTCTGCAAAGGAGCAGGGTACGCAGAAGAGGTTGGGTAACATTTTAAACCAGAGTACCTACATGCACCAAAGCCATACGAGCTCTCAGCTTTACAGGGCATGTCCCATTTTACTTTCTTAGATTTCTGTTGTTGGCGTGATCACATGAATACTCACTACATGTGAGAAATATGACACGTATAGCCTGCAGACACTGCACTAATGTTTATAGTATGTATATTAAAGGATCCAGGTATATTTTCTCATTGCATTGCACTTTCTCCATGAATTTAGCGCAAGTCTTCATTGTTCAAGAGCTAATTCAAATTACTTCATAAAGCCACCTGTGGTTTGTGCACCTCTTTTAAGAAGAAAGAAAGAAAGAAAGAAACCAAAGCTGGTATTATTGAAAATACACGTATTTCAGAATACTTCTTTAAAGTTAAATCCAGCCTTGTTGTCAGAACAGAGGAGAATGTTAACATATGAAATTACAAAGCTCTTAGCATTAAGTTTTAACTTACAAAACTCAATATTATTAATAATAAAAGAATGAACTAACTTAAAGAAAGTGATGTTCATTAACTCTTCTCAGCCTACACCAGAAACAACTTGAGAAACTCTCCAAAACATTTTCAATAGGGTATTCAAGTTAAACAGCAGCTACTTTTACATGGAAACTTTTAAACAAAATTTACATGAAAAAAAAATAAAATCAGAGTGCTAGTCAAACTGTACTGCTATTCAAAATCATTTGTGGGTCACACATCATTAAAATTCAGACTACTAATACATTTAAATTTAAATAAGCAAAATTGCTACATTCTTTGAGTGACTTCTTTCAAGCAAGTAGAGTCTTAACAGGAATGAATATGTATTCCAGTAAGTACGCAGGACTCCCCTCCCCACCGATGTTGAATCCCTTCTCTGCTGTATTTGTTCGAATGAAGTGTTTGTGCACTACAGAGAGAAACTTCATGAATACCGCTGAACATATTCTCTCTAGTCACGATCAAAATATCTACTTTGAAATCAATTTAACAATTTAACAGTATGTAACCTAAATTTTAGAAGGACATGGATGAATTTAAAAAAAAAACACCTCGATAGGTATACCAATGTCTTGTGTTAGCTCTACAATGCTACTACATACAGAAATAACCATTATATCTCTTGTTAGTATAGATATATCATCTTGCAGAAGAAGACTTCTTGCCTGGAATTTTGACACAGGCCATTTTTTCCCCCTCCTAGTTTCTGAATGGCATGAATACTGCATATGAGAAGAAAAATAAAGTCAGATGTCTATTCCTCTGACATAAAGAAAACCAAAAGAAGAAAGAAATTCTTTGTGCATGTAATTCCTAAAGCTGCTAACAAGTCAGATACATCTCACATGAATTTCATTCTATTATGAATGCAATAAAACACAGTTCGAGAACATTTTTGTCTTCACATTTTCTCCATTATCATTATATATATAATACATATGTATATGATAACATATATGTAATATATTTCAGTAGGTATCTCTGTACTGGTCATTGGGATAAGTGTGACTCCTTCACATCGGTCTAGATTAGTGTGAGAAATAATGGACACATGCATTTAAGAAAACTTACAGACATATCTTGTTATTCCAGTTCATTTTCTGAATATGCAGCAACAGCTGTGAATTTTTGTGTAATTTACAGAAACTTTTCAGACTCATTCTGGTTCTTTTCTAGTTATCATCTTTTTAGTATACATACTTGTCATAGCAAAAGCAGACTTAGAAACATTGGAGCCAACCAACATAAAGTTAGGAATAACTCCTGCGCTGAAATACGGACATCATTTGTAACATAACACTTGATAAATTCTAGGTCATGCTGTTCATCCCCTGACACCACCATGCTAAAACTGCAGACAATTTTTCACTGGTATGGAATGTATTTCTGTATTTTAAAATACGGTAAATGCTGCAATTCTGTTATATTTGAACCATGCTGTATTCACTTGTTATTACTTGCATACTTTTGCTTACTTTCTTGACTAACGTAAAGAACATTTACCTCAAGACAACTGGTGAGTCAAACATTTTCTTGCAGTTTACTCTGTTTATCTCCACGACATTACACTGGTAGCAAGTCTGACTCGGTTACTGTATAAATACTGTGCTGTGTTGACAGATAGATCTCAAAACTGGCATTCAGCTTCATCAATTATTACTTTGTTTAAAATAAATAAGAAAGCCTTTTCACAAAGCTGTATAGTACAGCACAGACCTTGCTCTTAATGTATACTTTCAAAGTCTGGGTAATTGCACGATTATCAAAGATATCACCTAGAACTGGTATCTGACCCTCTGACCCACACACTTTACTTTCTCACAATGAGCTTCAGGTCTCTTCAAAAACTAGATACTAAGATTAACGGTTATATTAAAATTATTCTCACAAATAAAGAGTTTTGTTTCTTGTCAATGCGTTTCATAATGACTCTGAACTGATTCAGAACCTAGGAAAAAACAAGGCATTTTTACAAATGTTAATCATGCTAAAGCCATTCCAAGATAATAATGATAAATAAACAAAACCCCACATCATTCAGTTAATAACATCGTGTCTGTGGGCCTCTTGTAAGAGTGTGGAAATGAAAAGGAATGAAGAACTGTTCGGGTGGAAGACAGATCCGCATTTCCTATGGCAATCCTTAAGTGACAGAAGAGATTTCAGTTTCAGTTGACTAGGCTTTGGAGAACAGAATAGGATAAAGGGGATAGTATTTGGAACACTTAATTCAAATAGTCCTCATACTACCTCTTAAAAGTTTATTCACTCAGGTAAGCTGGAACATAACGACAAAGAAAAAAGCTTCGGAACACTGTAGGTCAGATTATTTAGCAACTGCCTTCCAATGAAAACAATACTCTTGGACAAACATTTACTAACCTGCCTGCCGTTACGTAGATTCTTTAAAATACTACATTTTTTTCTGCTATGTACTGCTGTACCAGAGAAGGATTACTACAGTGTCACAAACGAAAACATTAATCGACTCAGTCCAGGAGGACTGCAGTTCAGATTGTAACCATACTCACATAATACAAGTCTGTTGATAGACAAATTTAGAATAATTTGATTGAGCAAACACAATGAGTCACTGGATACATTACAGAAAGTAATGAAGTGCACTTTTTGCCACAGTTAATTGGTTTAACAGGACATAAGATGCTGATGCCATGTATTCTGCATCAGAACATACGCAGCTTTGTCCATTATCAAAAATAATAACAGCCATATTACAGGACAGCCGTAACAGTTTGCTCACTCGCTGGCATTTGACAGTGTATCAAGATAAGTTCTCACTTTTTAAAGTTATTGCTTTAAGGCCTTACTGGTTTTGTCCCTTAAATTCTTTCAATTTTGAACAATCTTGAGCTTTTCTCACTCTTTCTTGTCCTATATTTATCATTGTATAGAAAAAGACTACACCACCAATTTGGGATCCCAGACAAAGCCAGAAGAGTTGTGCAGGTATGCTAACTTTTTAAGGAGTAAAAAGCAAGTAAGGTATGCATGTCATGCCCATATGATATCCTCTTTATTTTTGGTAGCTAAAGATCATAAAAGGAACAGAGGTTTGTTAATGATGCCAGAAGAGTCTGGCAATGTGTTCATAATAATAGAGAGTTACGTTTTCGAAACTGATCTGCGAGTCAACAATGATTTCACATTCAGATTATTAAGTTAAGCACAAAAGGAGAAGGATTGAATACAATTAGAAACTCAGGTTGTAATTAAAATATTGTCAGCCAATATTTTCCTGTTTAGTTTTGGGTGTTAATGACGTTCAAAGCTCAGATCAATAGTAGTTAGCAAAAATTTTAACAGCATACTATACAGTCAGTCAGTCTCTAAAGTGTACTTAACTAAAGTAGAAGTGTTCAAGTTAATATCTTTAAAATTATTTGCATGCACATTTTGCAAATGCTACAAAAAGTGTATGTTTTCCAAATCTTAGCTGGAGCAATTTTTATACCTTTCAGTAACTGTTCTTTAAGTTGCTAAAACAAATAGCCAAAGTTACACAAGTTGTGTACAGTATCATCTCATTGTTCAATATCAGCAAAATGACTACCTTACTCTCAGCCTAAACTCAAAACTGGCTTTTAGCTTTTTTGTTCTGGCAGATTTTCTCCGGTTTTGCTGTTGTTTTTTAGAAATATATATTACACACTGCTTTTCTATACTGAAATTAATTTTTAGTTCTTAAAAAAGAAAATCATTGTACCATAATTCAAAATAACTGTGACTGAGGAGTTTAGGAATTGATCATCTGAAATGTTACTAGTTAACTGAAATATTTTGTGACTCATTATTTCCAGCATGCTCATGCTTTTTCTGAGCAAAGGAATTGAGATGACTTCAAAGTTTGGCAAATAGTTGGTACGTGTCCCTTGTCAACCTTCTGGTTCTTCAGAAATAAAAGGTTTCCAGAATAATGTCAGAAACTATTTCCACTTTAAAGATTATAATGTACTTTATTAAAAGTACCTGAAAGTCTCCAAAGTTAAGCATAAGCTGGGAAGAAAATTCTGCATGTTGCTTAAATACAACATGATTTTTGATATTGGCAAACATATTTTCAGTTCATGGCAAAAATATCTATTTTTTCATCCACGATAGGTTTGGAAGAAAATGTTCATTTGTCTGAAGGAGTTAACACTGGAAAAAGAGAGGTAAGGAACATCAAATTGTGACTCCAAACCAGCAAGTAAAATTTAGCAAGGTTTTAGTTGGTGATTGTTTCCTTGTTATTTCTGTCATATTAAAGACGTGTTCTGAAACTAATTTCATTGGTATTTTGCACTGGTGATAATCATTTTCATGCATGAAATGTATGGAAGTTTGCCAGCATACACTAAAATTGTAAAATGTTAACGTATTATTTTACATAAAAGCAGTGTTGTTTTTTTCTCAAACAGTGTACACAAAGATCTGTTATCTGTTAAAGGAAACAAGAAAAGGAATATCACAGATCAGAGCAAGATGGGATTAGTATCAGAACAGGGCATGTTTGAGTATTGGCTTCTATTTTGGTGTGATTGACTTAGAAGCTGACAGCAGAAGTAACAGATGGGAAAAACAAGCAGGTCAGAGAAATGTCAGGGGAAAAGGCAAACACTACAAAACAATAACAACACCATTACTAAAATATGAATAGGAATCAGATTTCTTTTATAGCAATAAATAAAGTAATATGAAAAATTACTAGGCATTTATTATAAAAGATAGGGAATGGTGCTTGTTACCAATGTCTTAATCTTGCTGAAGTCAAAAGGCATTTGACTTTAATTCTGCTGCAATATCCTCCCCTTATAAAAATACAATCTTAAAGAAATTCTGGATAACAGTTAGATACTGAAATACTGATATCAATGGAAGTTACGAGGCACACCAGAGACCACAAAGTTTCATTTGGTAGGGATGTTTAACGTGAGTTGTAATTGTCCTCTGAATTCAGAGGACGACATTGGTTCTGAAAGTTTCAGAACATTTGAGGAACCACAGAAAATATTTTTGTCCTTTTACCATATACAGTACCTGCCATATGTAGAGAGTATAAGCAATAATGTTAGAACCCTGTCCTGAGAACCTGGAGACAATTTACTTATCTCACAAGAACATGTGCAGAGCACAACACATTTAGATACTTCATGTGAGGGGTAGTTGCTCATTGATAATGCCGGAATGTTTATCCTGAAACATTAATTTAGCCTTGTTTCATCCAAACCAACTAATATTTTAAGCAGAAACACTTTTAACATCTTATATGCCGTAAGTTACAAATGAAATAAAAATATCTTTCTGAAACTTTGCAGTGACATGGAAAAAGAACACAGGAAAACAAATAAGAAATGTAAAGAATATGAAAAGAGAAGGCCAAAAAAACCTCTACCACAAAACAATCCCCCAAAAGCATTAAGCAATTAAGCATATCTGTGTGTATATATATATGCATATATATATTCTAAAACCTACTCTGTGCGTGAGTAGTCCTTCAGACCACTGAAATCTTCCAAGTTGAATTGTCATTTTAGGCAGAGACATGCACAGCATGCAGGAAGTTTAGCAGATTCAAAATTTCCTCAAGAGATGTTACAGATATAATCACAACAAATTTTGTGCAGCTGAGCACCAATTTCCTTGCCTGTTTGGAGATAACAGATATCTCCTGTCAAGTAGAGTTTAATGCTTTCCTTTGGCTGGAGTTGTGGGCAATAGTTTAAAAGCCTTTGAAAACTGTTTCTGTGGTTAGTTAACTAAACTAACAGCTAATGAATATGATGAGTGCTCCCAACGAGGTCATTATTTTGTTCCTACTTTTACTTGTTCCTCACATATGTACCATAATGACCATACACCTGGCAACAGGGTGGGGTGGAGGCTGGGAGGAGGAGCGTCAAACAGCATAATATAAATGAAATAAATCATAAAAATCCACAAAGACGGGCCAATTTCAGGGTCCTTCTTTGTAGACAGAGGCTTAAAGTTTGTAATTTCTCTAAAACTAAGTATTCACAAATATCTTGTTTCTGTAATCTAATCTGAGCTATCACAGTCTTTTATATAATGTGTTTTAAGTCACAAAACAGGAAAGGTTTTTGAACAATACATCGTGGATACTGACTACATCTAGAGATGATTCAACTTTATATTGTACTACCTCAGAAAAGAAAATTATAAATCACAAACTGGTTGAAACTGAAGAGGTTTTTTTGCTTTATTTTACCATGTGTAGCCTTCAAATGATGAACCACAGGCCCTTCAGATGATGTAAATTACCATATCATCACGAACAATGTAATTGTCCTGACACAACTCCAAACAACCATCAGATTTAGTTTGTCTTTAGATGCCTGTGCATATCCTTAGTGTGAGGGAAAGCAAGGAAATTGGGATTAATCAGTACTGTGATACATAAATAACTGAATTAAGAACAGCTAACTTGGGTCATATTGCTTCCTAAGTCAATAAAAAAAGATACAGGTTAGTCTGTCACTTATTTCCCTCCTCTCTTTGTGACCTTTAACTGGTGTTCTTTCTTCTTCTACCTTCACTTTGTTTTCCTTTCTAAAGCACCTCATAGCCTACCTCTATAAGCAAGTAAGAGAACAATCTTTTCCTCTATTGGCAATTTTGCCTTTCATTGCTTGCTTAGCAAATTTTTAACCCAGAGATTTGGGTGTTCTGTCTCTTAACAGACTTTATATTAGAAGCATGAAATCCATAATTTGGGTTTCTGAACTCTTTTAACTTTCTTGATACAAGGTTGTTTCTTTAACCTGGATATTCTGTTTCGTGTACTGTTTGGCCACTGGCACAGCGTAAGATGTAATGGAAGTATAAAAGAATTGTATGCGAAAAACCACAGATGACAGTAGTTTTGCAAGGCAGCCTGCTAAGCACATGATTAATTTGTGCATAAATTGGAATCACATCCAGTTACAGATTTACTGAATGGAAAGGGAGAAGCTAAAGTGACAGTACTGACGTTTCACTGAAGTATCATAAGCATCCATAGTCAAGGACACAAACTTAGTGAGAAGCTGTGCAGCCTATCACATCCAGAGTACAGCAGTCAGCTTTGTTCATCTCCAGCAGAGTTCCAAAAATAGTAGCTTATGCATTTACTTTCTACATTTCATCCCTCTCTCGTGGATATATTTTTGTTCTTTCAAATACTCAGCAAACAATCCATCTGGATAATTTTTTACCAACAATGGATGTTAGATTTGTGCTAATTACAAGAATCTCCACATTTTGAAAATAAGTAGCACTTACCTTTATTTCTTGAGCTTTCCTGATTCTTTTCCTGCTGCAATTAAAAGTAGAAAAATATATTATTTACAGAATTAGTTAATCATAGACATACAGATCCAAAAGAGACAGTCTACTTCATCCTCCTTCCTGCTCCAAAATAAAATCAGCTACGCTTTGCCTGCTGCAGAGAGTCCTATATAACCTGTTTTTAAACTCCCCTAGTATTTTTCACATTATTTTCACAATGATAGTGATTAAGCGCTGGAACACATTGTCCAAAGAGGCCGTGCAGTCTCTGTCACTTTATCTTGGGAGAGGCTCATAATTGAACTGAACAAGGTCCTGTATAACCTGATGTAATTTTGAAATTAGATCTGCTTTAAGCAATTGCTTGAACTAGGTAACTGTAGAGGCCACTGCCAGCCTAAATTATTCCAGGCTATAGATGTTCCAGAACCTTGTAAGCCCTGAAGCACTGCTTAGCTGTCCTTGGGTTCATCCTGAACGAAACTTTGCCAAAATCCCCTCAACTGATTTTTTTTTCCCTTATCTTTCCTTACTTGCTTATATCACAGTGAACATACAAAAACCATTTCATCTCCAAAGCAAAACAAAGTCATCTTCTCTTGCGTCAGTTCTCTTCCAGTCTTCTCTTTCTAACAATTTTTTAATATGTGTTGCATAAAGTATTCCAATATTCCAATTCAGAATTGTCTAGAACTAAGGATTTTTTAAAATACATCAGCTCTATAACTGCATCAGCAACACATAACATATATTAACATTTTTCAAAATAACATTTCCCTTCCAAAAAACAGTATGACACAGCTGATTCACAGTCAACAAGTTTTTCACGATGATCTCCTTAGTTCACTCTAATCCACCAATCTTTTCCCATAGCCCTGTTACCTAGTTATTTCTCATCTTGGATTTTCTTTGAAATACCACTGTATTATTTTTCTGTAAAAATGTGTTTAAAAATAACATAAAAATATGTTAGGAGATAACAGCAAAAGATGCCTTCTACTGAGGCACCACCACATAAAAGTGGATGTCAACTTCCATGTTGAGAAAACAATCAGCTGTTAAAGCTTCTGGATCTCTTTTTGAATAAGCAGAGCAAGTCATTCTCACACCTACATCCAGAAGACTAAACCTGAGCAAGTTGTGCATAGAGCAAGAGATTTTCTATTTCTTGTTGTGCAAAAATACCTCTCTTTTACATCTTGAAGACTGAATTTGTATTTCTATTATTCCTTAGAAATTCTGTGTTTGAGACATTGGTCATATAAGTCTTTTAGTTATTTTTTCTAATGATGAGGAACAGGAAAGGAAGGCAGAGAGCAGGAGAGAAAATTAAGTTAACTGGTTGTTACCGGGAACGGGGACAACTATTACATCTATCTGGAGGATGCTGTTTTATCTTAAAGGTACCAGCGCAACCTCTTAGGCTGACCCACTTATTTCTAGTTCAGGTCAGAATATTGGGCTTATGTCTGCTTAATTCTAGCTCTGCTTTCTTCCCCTGCAAATCTCTGAATCCCTTCCATAAGAGTCTAAGAAAATATTTTTTCCATCAGCCATATACTATGCTATCAGGGTGTGAGTCTCAAATTTTGTAAGTACTTGTAGAACAAACTTGTTAATCAGAACTTGTCAAAAAGGTACTTGCTTTAATCATGTTAAATGTGTTGACTTATTGCCATCAAGCTAACAAAGCAGCACTGCATCAAAAATTACTTATGAAAAAATCAATTATTTTGGAGTTACTAACTCAAAAGTTTTAAATGGCTGAAATGTATCGTTTTACTATCATGAACTATAAAGCTTCCTATAAATATATATTCTGATAATTGTTCAGAAAACTTTTTATCTTTTGTAATTTTACTTGCACAACAATTCTACAACAGTTTGAATAATGAAGTCTAATTGCTGCTAAAGTTATTTGGTTTTTATTTGAGCAAGCATTTATTAAGCCACATTTTCTAGTTATATTACTTGTTTCATATGCTAAAATATTGAATGAAAATCCATTTGAAAATTAATGGTATATTTACATAGTAGCTTATTTTTTAAGCAGCATATTTCTTAAATGTTCTGCTTTCCATATCTAAAACATTATGACAGTATCTTACTAAAGAGTCTGATTTTCCTGCTTAGTATCAGTACTAAAAACTCAGTTGTAAGAAAGGAGTAAAATACACACTGAAATTAAAAAAAAAAAAAAGCAGCAAATTCATTACGTTCATTTACCAAAGGACTTGCTCTGAATCCTCTGAAACTACAACTAAAGTGGACAGCTCTTCTGTTGATTCCTTTTGACTTCACTGGCTGACGCACATCCTGTTGTTGGCTTGGCAAACACTGAAGAATCGTGTCCCATTCAACCGACAACTGCTACCATAGCATGTTCTCCTAACTGAATTGTTAGGTTTATTTTATTTTTGGACTGACAAGTTATTTCTTCAGAAAGGCTGAAGTCCACCTAACACGAAAGTTTGAAACTATGTAACTCGAGAAGTTTTCCTTAGCAGCACACTTGTACATGTATTCACTAAACACCTTCATATCACCTGCATGAGAATGAACGCAGGAAACAATTTGCTGCACAACCTGAAATTCAGTGTTAAATATACACTGAGCTAGTTGTCTTCAATGACAGGAGAAATACCTCTGAGAATTTACTCAAGGCAGTAATCTGTCCTCAAAATTTCAAGCTTTGATTTTACACAACAGTTGCTCAAAGAGATGCTCTCTGTTTTGTTTGGTTTGCGTACTGCAATTCTTCAAATATTTGCTGCTTTATAAGTTTATGCCAGTAAAAATGGCATTGGGAATAGGCTAAATGCAAAACACTCCTAAATTTCTTGTTCTGTTACAGGATACTTTTTTTTTTTTTAAATTTCAACAAAAAGAGGAAATCAGATAACTTTGGTTTTTGTTTTGGTTGCAATTTATAAGGGGTATTTCTAACATTCAATAACCTATTGATAACAAAGAGAGTGTATTGACTACCTGTCAGTACTAATTGCACTGGTTTATTCTATATACACAAGGATTTGTTATCATGGTGCTCGTATCAAGTTGATTTAGTCTTAAATATGTCCAGATTGTACATATAAATCTATGGAAAGATAGTGTCTACACCAATACATATGTCTTTTGATAGTATACCTTTTGATAGCATTTTTTCCCAGTTACCATACAAATAATTTCAGAATGACACATTACCTATCTTTGTCTGAGAAATACAGAAAAGTATCAGCCGAAACTAATTCGGTGCACTCTCATAGCTGTTTAAACTCTACCAAGGAGATTTGAAATGGATGAAAAGAATAAAGCTATAATCAATAATACAAAAGTATTTTATAATTCACAGGGACATAGAAATGTTTAGCTACCATTAACTTAAACAATGAGGCCATCTAATCTACAAACTGAAACATATTGTTTAAACTGTTCTTGTTTTGTAAAATAATATGCGTAGTGATGCAATATTTATGCTGTTGCCTGCAACTTGATCTTACAATTCGAAGTCGGTGACTTTTTTCTTGTTGTTCCAAAACAAAGAAGTGTGTCCAAACCTGTGTCTATCTGGAAAGTATGTTTTCAAATTTCTCCATGACTACATTAGAAATTCTGGTCAGATAACTTAAAAAAAAAAAAAAAAAAAAGTACTTCTGCCTTTATTGACAGTAAAATAGGGTGTACTAGACTGTAAAACATTTTCACGTACATGCTTAATGCTTCTTAGATACAATGATTGGTATTTCCTGAAATACAGGATATGATAGGCTGAATTTACAAGTAACTCTAAAGCTCTGGTTTTCATGCCGTTCTGACTTTCATGCTGTACTAAAACTAAAGCAATAATTTTAGTATTGCTTAACCCCTTTGACGTTTCTTTTTAAACTACAGTCAGCATTTGGTTTAGAAGCTCTATCTAGTACTTTCTTCTAGTCTTTACACAGGATAATTTGGTTTTATTTTCATTTTACATCTCTTCAAGTTCAGAGAGTGCAACTTAGGCTTTACCAGGCCAGTGTAAACTTAGTGGACTCTTATTCATGATGAGCAGTCTATGCTTATTAAAAAAAAAAAAAAGGGGATTTAGAGCCAAGATGTAGCGCAGCTATGTTAACATTCAGATACTGCAATCTGTAGGTTCCATGAACACTGTTTAGTCCCACAAAGCTCACTAGTCTTTTTTTCCCTTCCTTTAGTTTGCAATCAGAAGAATGGAATTTTTTTCCAGCAAAGCTGCAAAGCCTATAATGTCTGCTGCTTACACTACAATAAGTAGATTCTGAAGACTTAATCTAAGCATTGATTACTAGATCAGAGTAGCCTTGCAGGAAAGCAATCTTAACAATCAAATCTTGATATCAAAGGAGAAGAGAAACACTAAAAAGGATGAGAAAGACTTTTTAGGGAGAACAGAGTGCAACAAGCTCAGCAAAGTTAGGAGAGGAAAGAAAATGACTCAGGTAAAATTTTAAAATTAAAAAAAAAAGTTTTTTTTTTTAAAAGGGAATGTGTTAATATTTCAGTGACTCAAAAAAATTCCATAGAAAGAAGGCATCAGCTGAAAATATCTTTTATTTTCTTTAAAGACCTTATTTTTTCTAATATCTTTATTTTCTTTAATTTCAGCTGAAGATTTTTGAGCAGCTTTTCATGGCATACTTTTCTCAAAAGAGCTGCCATTCAATCTACTAAGAAAAAAACTTTGCTAGCAGGTCATAGACCAGCTTCTGTGATATGCTTTGGGCCAGCAAGACGCTTGGTAGCAGCAAAGTGCATCCAGATAGGGAAAGAAGTCTGTAAGCCTCAAGTTATTTCAAGATTAACCAGTGATTAGATTGGGCGTAGCATCTCTGAACTGTGACATTAACCTTCTGCCTAGGGAAGACCTGCTATAATATTAGACTTTTCAACTGAAAACACAGTTAAAAAGTACAGAAGAATTTATACTGAAGGTGCATTAAGCACAGATTCTTCCTTATTATTAAAAGATAAAGTACATGCATTAATTTATGTAGAAAACCACTAGGAAGCAATGACTTATGTTAGTGAGTAAATGTTATAAGCACCTATAACTTAGGAAAATAGGAACTGCTTGTTCTGATGGGAAACAAACAAACAAATAAATGAACCTCTCAGAGTCCCGGAACGTGAGAGAGGTAAACAAACAATTGTTCATCATGACAGATATTTCCACTTGCATTTGTGCAGCATGCTAGGGTTTTGATGCTAATTGGCCTGAAAATAAAAAATTTGTACCCATACGCTATTAGAAAGCATGTAAATGTGCAAACATCAATGTATTAAGTAAAACATAGTAATTCTGTATCAACACTGTGGTGTGGAGGAGTTAATAGACCTGCTTTTACACACAGTTCTGTTATTTTTCTCCTGTATTGCATTATGAGATATAAACAAAATATTTTCACCTCACTTGTTAACAATCGAAGAAATTATATATATTCACTGTCTAAATAACACTGCAATGATTACATGAACCACAACATTATATTGTTATCTATTTCTACAAAGTCATCTGTAAGCAGAACAAATCATCTTGCATCCCAGGATTTTTACTCTCCTTCAGTATAGCAAAATAGTTTTGAATGTAAAAGTCTCCAGCCAAATTAATCAGACAAGCTGCATGGCTCCACATGGTTTTGTGTTGCATCATATCCTATCAGCCTGATGAAATGTATCGATGCAGAACGTATTAGAACTACAAAGAAACCTTTCTTGTGTGTCCAACAGACTGAATTCAATGTACACTTTTCAAAGCACAGTGGATGAAAGTGGAGAAAATATCAAATTTTCTGCTGTGTTTGTGAACTAAAAAAGATCATGGATGGCTGACCACACAAATTGCTATTCTGGCAAATCATAAGTTATAAACTATTTGCAATATATGTCAAACTAGGCTCTGTAAAGAACCTGATTTAAATATACACAGAAAGGCTTTTGCAAGGTATAAAAACTCCTTATGTAGTCCTATTTTCTCTTTGTCTTAATACACAAATAGGATCACTATCTCTTAAAATTTCCTAACATTTTGACATCATCATTGTTCAGAAATGACACATTTAGTAAATAATGTTGGCATAGTATCAAATACTGTTTAGAAAAGGGGCTTCATCTTAGCAACAAGAGGAGTAGAGCGGGATGGTCAAATGGACTCTTAATGTACAGTGATTCCAAAGAAGGTACACGGCTATTTATAAAAAAGACCAGAGCTGACCTGTAAAGGTAGATAATATTCTAGGACTAACAAAATCCACCAGCCATTTTAGAAACATTAAAGCTAGTTTCTTAGCCCCCTTTAAATATGTATCATGTGCATTCTCTTTGTTTTTCCCTTTTTGAAAGAAGAGTTGGTATTTATAACCCACGGATTTTGCATGTAGAAGCATACTGACTTCCACTTAATTCTGTGTTTTCAAAAGACAAACTACATACTTGTATCGCATCTAGAACCTCACTCATCTCTCCGCCTGAATCATCTTTCAAGGAAGAATCTGGGTATGCGCCTGCCAGAGTGGGCTAGTGATAAAGAGGAACCTTGTTTCTTTTTTGCAAAACTCGGGCAAAGTCTCCTTTTCCATGCTGGTTGTATTTAAAAAGTAGCTGCTGAATTAATGGAATTCTTAAAATAAACAAAGTGCTAATTAGTCTAAAACATATGGTAGATTGTCCTTGATATGTGACAAAAATTAAAATAATTCAATAAACATAAACCACTAATTACAGAAACTCTGATGAAAGAGGGAGTGCAAACTTATTTGCTTGATTAACATTTTATAATGAAAATTTATCATTAGTCATATCATCAAATGTAGTTAAAATGCAGAAAATTAGTTTTCTATTCATTACCTTTAATGTTCATTCTGCAGTGGGGGTATTTTGTTACTATATAGTAACTTAAAAAAAATAATTAAAGGAGTAATTATAATTAAAGATAATATTTCATTAAGAGAGGTACCAAGATAATTTTACCATGTTGTTAAAACATATACAAGCTATGGTAGTTGAGCAACAACATATTAGCTTATATTAATACAACAGCTTTAATTACAAGAAATCTGAATTATACGGGGACAGAAACTTTTAATTCATGGATGAAATAGTAGCATGGTCACAGCCATGATCACAGCACAAGACAATTTGGTAAACTATTCTCAGGATCAATTTGATCAATGACATGATGCTGAACACTTGTGTTTCAAAAAAATTTCCCAGAATCAGACATCATCAGACTCTCAGCAACGGCAGTACAATTGCAATTTAAACTAAAAACGCATGCAAACCAGAAGCAACAGCATTTGCTTTTGTAAAGCTATTGTGTTCAGAAGCAGTAAGCAAGGCCTTGCTTACTATAG
>NW_009606230.1:0-20760 GCF_000690535.1 Cariama cristata | reverse complement strand
GAAGGAGGACAGAGTGACCCATTTTCCTGTTGCTCTTGTCAGAACACTATTTACTACAGAGCACTTTGTAATTTAATGTTTGCGACAGAATTCTTGCACTGGTATTCTGCATACACAGCTCAGTCTTGTTAGAGATTGCCACCACTTATGTCAGCAAATTCTGGGAAAATAATATGCCACAGGTGGTCCTTGTATCAGTTCATCACATGAACGTAAGATTGTGTGAAGGAAACAAGATGCAGAGCAAGGTGGCTAGGCAGAAATACGGAAAAAATATAAAGCTGTTGAAGTTTTCAGAATTAATGGCATTCTCAGGATTAAGTATTACTAGATACTACAGCCTTAGAGTAAGCCTTACAGGCCTCTGGAGAAAATTTGATGAAGTCTTGAATTCATGAACCTTTATGAAAGGGACCCAACAGTATTTGGGAAGCCTAGATACAAGAAGGAAAGATTTATTTCATTAAAAACAAAACAACAACAAAAACCCCAACGACAGAGGTAGGGGTGGGGGCAACTGTGAAATCTGCTGATTTGGTTCTTGGTTTAGATCCCTGAAGAATATGAAGAATAATCATGGCAGACCCAGGAAGGGGAGTACGAAGCAGTTGTTCCTCTTTACACGTAGCAAATTACAACCCCTCAAAGCAAAGGGGAAGCAGAGAAGAAATAAAGATATGCAAAAGTTCCACATCATGTTGTCTATGCCTATATACTTTTAAGGAAAACTATCTCCAGGCCAGGCTACAACAAAGCATGGGCTTTCTTCTGTCCACTTTCTGTCCGTAGAAGTTCTACACAAATGCTAATCTCTTTAGGCATGTCTGACTGTGCATTAAAGCAAATCACCTAGATGTGTTGGTAGGGCACATACTAGTCTTAAAGGCAGCCTTGGACCACGTAAAGCAGAGCAGACAAAGCCTAGAGTTAGGCCTATACGCCTTAATTACTACTGCGGTTAAAAAGAAGCTGAGAAGCATTTTTCATTTTTATCTTATCTTTGAATTCAAGGATTCTCATTTCACTAAATCATTGCTTTTTAGTAGGATTGTAAACTTTTCTGTTGTCTTTTTATTTCTGATGTAAGATCTTGCCCAAGAGGAATCTTAAGGATTCTATGGACCCAATAAAATAGTAGGCAAAGGCCAAATATAGTCTTCCTGTCATTTTACCAAAGCAGAGAAGGGCCTGCTTTCCAAATGTAGTCTTCTTTAAAATGGAAAAATCAAAGAAATCTTCACGCTGACTTTAAGGATCAATTCTTCCATGGGCTGTCACCCTTCTATACATACACCGCTTTCATTAGGACAACTGTCCTAAAACAACTGGCCACAGTTCTGAGTTGAATATGGGGAAAAAAAAAATATCAATGGAATATGCAGAGAAGCTTACTCTGGATTTGTTTCTTAGGCAGCTCACTCTTACAGAAATAAAACGTAACTATACCTTCTTTAACACCATGGCTTCAGACTTTGTTCTTTGATGACAGACCAAACACATGTTAAATTTATAAGCAGTTTCATAGCACATGACAGAAAATCTTCTACCAATTTTATATGGCTGTGCAGTGTTGCTGTTCTTGTAATGTTTTAATCATTAAAACACTTAATGCATTGTCTAAGCACTGGAAGAAGTATATACACTTTTGCATTGAAACCTGTACCGCTACGACCAAAACAGTTTATATACTGAAGATTGTATAAGCCAATTTCTGTAGTCAAATCCAGGCTACAACTCTCCTTAGCTAAACAGGAGCTATACAGAAGTAGATTACTGCTATTTGTACACATTTTGCATTAAACTTTAACTGCTCAGACATTCAGTATAGAATCACTTTCCCATGTATAGACAGCATAAGATGTATTTTCTTCCAGCCTACCAAGAAGGAACGAACACAGGACAGTTGATAAGGTGCTGTAGGTGAATATCCTTATCTCATATAGCTCATTAGCTAATCATACGCAGTGTATATATTTCTTTTGAAATTATCTGAGGACACTCCAGATTTGAGTAGACAAAGAAGGAGGAGAGAGATCTCCAAGAAGCAATATTTTAGCATACTGAATTATCACTGGAAGTTCTAAGGGACAACATTTAATGGGTATTCTATTATCTTCCCCCTCATGTGAGCTCCTAAAACTCCAGGTACCCTCACAATTACTGAAAAGTATTATATTCCCTGACAATATAGTGTTATTTTTTTTCCCAAAAAAGCCAGTAGAGATGGATCTTAGCTGCACAATTCCCATTGATATTAATGGGAGTAATTTGCCTAAAACTCCTATTCATTTTTTTTTAAATTTCGGAGATGGTTTTTAAGTGTAATTTTCTAAAGTGTAATTTTCTAAAAACCACATAATGTGCATTGCATTTTATTATTCAGTCTGTCTGAGGTTCATTCAGATCTTATCTTTCCTCTTTGCAAATTTTTGTCTAGATAAAAGAAAATGTGCAGGAAAAATGACAGAGTATAGACACGAGAGCGTCAACATGAATTACTTTCTTACAGTCCAGGAATGCAAGTAATATTTAGTCTGTGTAAGGACTAATTATGGGTAAAATTGTAGTATATCTACCAGTATTGATTAAAACCAATATGCTGAGAAATTTCTAGGAATAATATTTTGTTTCTACCATTCATCTTACCAATGCAGATAAGGCAGTGTTGCAAATGAAAAGAGAAGTTCATGGTAAGGATATTAATCAGTTGTACCTGCCCTTTTGTAAAATGTTCAACTATATATTTGAGGAATACATTCATTTTAACCATAGATTTGATGAAAGGTTATACCGTATTACCTACCGTGTGACATTTAGGAAAGTAGAAAGTAAGATTAAGATGATTTTTTTTCTATTGAATCTTAGAAAATTCAAGATTAGCTCAGTATTTGATTGTTGAATTTGAACTAACTTTTCAAAATGAATTATGAAGTAAAGCCATATGCACTACAGATATACCAACAATTGGTTACAGTCTCCCTACTGTGAAGTATAGGCAATGTATTGTAAAGCTTTTAGTTATTTTCTCTTGGAGTTCATGTTGGAAGCATGTAGCTTTAAAAAAAAAAAAAGTGTGCAGAGGGCTGAAATAATTCAGTAAACATCTGAAGTTCTAATCTAATTGATAATAATGCATTGTTTAATTATAGTTCCTTCTTTATCTATATAAAAAAGACATCTATACTTCTTCCCTGCCCTAGACTGATACTAGCAGACAGTTAAAACAGGGTTTGTTTTTAGTAATAAACTATGAATAATGTCTTGCAAACATTTCCTTGTACCAAACCAAAGACATCCATTGCATTCTATCTAATGATGGAGTAGATATCAGGAAGCAGGCATTGGAAGGAGAAGGCAGATGTATCCAAATGATAAACTCTGTTCTTTACTAATTGTTAATAATTTTATTCTAAAAATTTTAAAAGATTTTAAAATATTAAGGTATAGAAAGTATTTGAAGACCTAGTAATTTTTCTGAAAGCTTTACTCATGTCCCAGTTACTGGAGGAATGAAGGAATACAGAAATAAATGGGAGACCTTTATATGGAAAGTCAGACTGGCTAATGCAGTGGTTTCCCAGACCTTCAAAAAAAACCCTCCACAAACAATGAATCGCAATTGGATTGGTCTTTCACAATTTTTAGGATCAGCTTATTCTAATACAGTAGTTACTATTAATTTTTCGTACTTTTTTATCCAGTAGAATTGTTACATCAAATGATGTAACACCAAATAACGTTAGATATACCAACAAAGTTGAATAAATTCTATTAAGATAATGTAATATTAACTCTGTATTACTTGCTTTGATCTACGAGTATAATCCTCAGGTAAGAGTGATAGAAATTAATAGCATCTCCATGAACCACTAGAGAGTGGATGATTGTGCTGATGCCTCAGGAGAGTGACAGACCTTACTTCTCCTTAGAAATTACACTTGAATTCCAGGCTGTTTATTCCAGGTTACATACCCAGAGTTACAGGGTATACATTAAACAAATGACTGACCATTTTTGATTGGTTTGCTTTCATGGGAAGAGGGGACATACAAGGAATAAGTTTGTTAGTTTTTTCTTATTTCAATTTCGTGTTTTGTTACAATGCATTGAGCAGGGGAATTCAATTGCAAAAAGTTACTTGATAAAATTAACAATCAACACTAAGCAGATGTTATTAATATCATGTAATGTTAATGAAATATTTATGGCTATTATACTTACTTCATATAAATGTACTGTTCATATATTGCATTGTTCATACATTACATGTTCATTTATACAAACAGTATGAATGTAGCATAGTTAACAAACTACATTAAATGAAAACTTAAAAATGCCGAAGAGCTAAAAAGACATGTCAAGTGAAACAATAATCTCTTGCTCATCTCTTGGATCACTTTCGACAAGGTCAAATAGTAACATCTTTTTTATTATGAAAGTTTGGGAAATCTTTGTTTTGACTTCTATGTTTTAGGCTTTAACCTTCCACGTTCTTAAAAGCATTTAAGCATAGTCGGATCAATGCATAACAATTAAATAGACATAATTAAGACATCTTTTAATTAAGTTGTCATTAGACTCTCCATTTTCTTTGAGTGTCAGGTCTGAGCACAGCTGCCAAAAACTTTAATGTTTTTAGTGGGCATCTTAATGTTTACCCCATTATTTGAAAGGCAAATTAAAAGAGTGTTTTGGGTTTGGGGTTTTTTTGCAGGTTGTTTTGTTTTGGTTGGTTGGAGTTGGGATTTTTTTGTTGTTGTTACTGCTGCTGGTGTTTTGTTTTATTTATGGAAAATAAATCTGAAACTGAAAGACATCACATTCCCTTAGCTCTTGGTTGAAGGGATTTAAACATACTGATGGATGTAGTGTTCTTGTCTGGTAAGATTTACCATGGAATCAAGTTATCAGAAACAAATATAATACCCTGAGATGGACTACTTATATGATCCCACTAGCAAATATAAAACAGGAAGAGTGAAAATAAGATGCCACTTTCTTACTGATATTTTGCTTTATAAGCAATGGAGATAAAGTCACAGAGCTTTCCAGTTGCAAAACTCTCAAAAGGCATGGCTGCTGAAGAAAGCTAAATTATATACCTAAACCTGATATACACAACCACAGTTCTATGTTTCTAACCATGCCTCCTTTGCAAAGCTTTCAAATGAAAAAGTTTAAACCGATCAGGAAAATAAACGTTAGAGAAATAGCTTACATATTGTGATAGCAAATAAGTAACAAAAGCCATGGTTCACATGAAGTACAGATGGGTTGTTTAACTTGACATCTTGGTGACATGAAATCGGGACAGTTGATATTGTAAAAGAAAAAAGTTATAGTAGCATTTAATCAAATATGATTTTATCCAAAAAATACCAGATTTGTGCTCCCACTGCACATCACATTCTCAGTAAAATTACCACAGTTCAAAATTGTTACAGAAAAAATAATTAGGACAAATTAACCAATGAAAAAGAAAGAGTTAAAACTAATGGGATATTTTCCTATTAAGGATGTTTTAAAACATATATATTGAAAGGAGACATGGATGCAAGACCTAATATTTAGTCAATCTAATTGGAGCTAATTTAAAAGGAGTCTAATTGTACACAAATATTGTACTTTAATATGTGAAGTACATGTAATTAACATGTAATGTAATTAACCGTTTTCTTATAAAACATTATGGCTATATGTCAATGCTGCATTTACTCACATGGGAATACATCACTGCACAGATGCACAGTATACCGATGTTTAAAACAAATGTGTAAAGTACATAATTATTTTCATTTAAAAACAGAATTTAAATAGCTAGTTCGAAACAGAAAGTTGAAAGATGAACCATAAACTAAGTGGATTGTTATTTAGCTAAAAAAATGAGGCTGAGGTACATCCCAGTTTGTCTGCACACCAATAAAGCTGTTATATACCATGTTCATTATTTAATATTATTCGTATACTGATTCTTGCATATTATTTTTCACATTATAAGCACTGTCTATGCTACAGGATATGACTTTCATTTTAATGAACCAATATAATAAAGGTTAATAAAGATAATAAAAGTCTACATCTTCTAGGTAATGAAAATAGGTATTAAATCCTTGGGAAAAATGTCTGAGAAAAAAAAGCTGTGGAAAAGAATAAAATAAAATGTTTGGCTGATAGAAAAAAAATTAAAAGAGATTGAACTATATACAGAGTAATCTTGAGGATCTGAAGAATAAGAGACAGCAAGGAAGGCATGCAAAAGAGCCAGAACTCATAAAATTACGTAGCAGCATGCACTTCAAGTATCTGGCCTCTTTCATGATCTTAGAAATCCAAACTGCACAAATGTGTGCAGGAGCAAAGGATGCCAATTAATATATAAAACAAATCTCTTCGGGCTTTGTTTTGCCACTACTGTGATTGCAATTTGTGATGATGATTTGCCATGGTAACAGAATGTGAAAAAAACCATACTAATCAAGACTCTGAAAAGATATAGATTGTGTTTGCATCAACTCCCAAACACCGGAAAGGCCCCCAAACCATCGTCTCATCTATTCAGAGGCGAACTGGAAATCCTCTTCCTAGAAAGCAACGTGAAAAGGCCAAGCTGAGTATTGTAGAAGATAATGACACTACCTCCATATACCACTACTTTATATTTTATTCTTTGTTGCCAAGCTGACACGTGAAAGTAAAAAGGCAATGTTAATCAAAAGGTAGATAATACATGTGCATCTCATCATCCCTTAAAATAATGGGGTACGATTAATCTTTTCCATAGTGATGATTTTCAGTAACAGGAACACAAAAGATAGGTACGGCAAGAGGTTCAGTGCAACAGTAAAGATGCACCTTTTCTCCTTCAGTAGCCCAACAGATGTGACTAAAAGTTTATAGCTAGGTGTTGCTAATGAGTTAGCAATGCAAGCATCAGCAGGCAGCTTAAAAGAAGAATTTCACACTCGCCTTAATTCCAGACTTTGACATCCCTTATTCCCCCCCGACAATGAATTACTAATTCGAAGAAAGAATATAGAAGAAATTTTACAGAGAGATTTTACAGGCAACTTTCCTAAGACTTTTTCAAAAAATGCTTTGAGCATGTAGTGAAAGATAGCAATAACATGTTTAATTGATATTAGCTTATTAATATACAATGATTGTAATGGGACTTATAAAAAAAATCAGCCATGCCTTTTGAAAGCCATTGCCCACAGGAAAAAGCAGATTAGAATGCAGAACATACTCCTTTTCCCTGGGAAAAGCAAAATAAAATAAAAAAGTTTCATAAGACTTCTTGATGAGAGTTAGACAAATGATTAAGGGGGAAATAAAAGAAAAAGTGAGTCTTGTTACTTAAATGAAATCCTGGAATTTGCGTAGGACATAGATACTGCGTTCAGGGAGCCTCAGAAGGAAGAAAATTCTCTTGTTAGCTTAGAGCTGAGAGCAGCATTGACATGCTCAGGAAAAGCTCTGGTTTTAGTCCTCAGAATTCACTGCTGCATCTTACTGCAATGGATTTTTTTTACCCTCTCTCTCTCTAGGACAGAGGATCAAATTTTATGACTTCTCAGATCCTGCACGCAAACAGACTTTCCAGATAAACACTGTGAACTATAAACCTCAGGTTGTTTGGAGGCCAGACCACACAAGGAATCGTGAGGTACCTACTTTCTGTGCATTTCTTTCTTGGCTACAATACCATAAATGAAAATAAAATCATTGAACACTCAGCCTGTCTGTATTTTACAGGTGGTTCGTTATAACAGAGAATGTGCTATTAGTTGAGGGAGAACATTTTATAACCTTTGGGCAAAAACCTAAATGCAGAACATGTATTATATATTTTGTGCTTATACATGTATTATATGCTTTGTGCTTATACATTCAAATTTGCCTTTGATAAACTGGGAGAGCATGCTTCTGCCACTATGTGTTTTTCTCTTGCTTTGTTTCATTCAAAGTCATTATTGCCTAAACACCTCTAAACTGGACCTAATTCTAAACTACCCTAAACACCTCCCAACTGACCTAATCCTAAGGCCTAAATTAATGAGAATCAGAGTTGAACTGCCTAACTTAATAGCAAACAGCAACAGTTAGAAGAGAGGGAGAGAAAAAAAAGGGAGAGAGGCAGGTTTTTCACAAGACGTTAAGAAAAATATTTTAGTCTGGAGAAATAACACAGATGAGAGTGACTGCTGCACATCTGACTCAGATCCCATTCGTCTTTTGGTAAAAAAATAAGGAAAAGGCTGGAAACAGTTTGGATCAACATGGCAAAATCAGTTGTTAGAATGTGTCCATGAAAGCTGTTAAAAACAAAGCATGTCTTCTTTGCTGTACCCTCTGTACCTACCTGCTGAGGTGGACAAAAAGCTCTTTCCTGACTGAAACTCCAGCCCAGGCCCAGGCCCAGGCCCAAGTGAAGGCTGGGGCCTGGACCCGGACCGAGTTCCACATTTTCTCAATTCTTCCCTCTCTCCTTTTCTCAGATGCCCCTGACTTGCTCATCCTACCGCCCGCCCACTCTGCCAAGGCAGCGCTTGCTCTCGGTTAGGCATTACAACCCTAAACTATTATGAATATCATGGTCTTAACTCCGTGAGATCAGAATTGGGCCTAAGCAAAAGGTCGCCAGGTGACGATGTCTAAATTAGCAATCTTCACCGTTTGTCCCTTGAGACTAAAACCAAACTACTCCCTACCCATAACATACCATTCACAATCAGACACTGTTATTAAGATTATTCCCGCTAAGCCATGCGAATCACCTGGCTTGCAGAGGAGGGCTGTGCGTGCCCGTGTTAGATACGCAGAGCTGGCACGCTCTGGAATACACATATGAATGTGCAGGCTATATTCCGTATTTCTTAGCCTCTGACAGAGAATCAGAAACCAGCAGTCAGCATTCTGTTTATACCTGGAAATCTCAAAGCATACACTTTTTTACTGAAGACACTGCATAAACATTGCTGTCTGTCAGAGCCATGCAAATTACAAGAAGAAAATTCATTAGGATGCTAAAAATACTTCCTAATGATTTCAGGTGGGAACCTAGGTATTAACAAATTGCTTACAGTACTTCAGCAGCAATGCAGGAAGACTCCCAAATGGAAAGTCCCTTACAAACTTTTCCAGTGTTTTGACAAATGAAGAACCAAGGATTAACTGGCATAACAAGAAATTCATGTGCTCTTCAGACATAGCCTAATATTTTTCAGCATAACCGTGTAAGTGTAAGCCATGGCAGTTTAACAAAGGAAGAGGGATGAAAATAAATTTTTTAGGAGTGCTTTGTAACATTCTTTGTTCTAGTTCAAGCCAACTCATCTCTTCCTGGTTTTGACTATTTCATATATAAACAATGAAATCAAACATTTGATCTTTGTGACCATTATAATGGCTGTGATAATGAACATTATTATAACTATAGTTTGGGCCATGATTATAATTTAGGCATGAACTGCTGCAAGTTCTTAGACCTATATTTTATAAATCATTGCAGATTTTCTGTTAGAAAATTTCCAGAAAAATAAACCTAAAACTTGAAAGTCAGTAGTTTAGGTACTGGATATTAAAAATTCCACTGTAATACTACAGCAGTTCCAACTAATGTATAATAAAATTAGAAGACTGTTCGAAGTGGAAACTTTTTGTTAATACAGCTTATGATAAATTAGAATGTCTGCTGAAGAACAGTCTGTTAATTCCTATACATCAAGTTAAACACACAAAAATACGTTTCTACACAGTAAGGAATTGCTTTTTATTTAAAGTATTTTATTTAAAGTGTATTTAAAGGATATTAAAAGCAAAGTTGGGAAATTGGCAATATCCACAGCACTAGATCTAGCTTTTGGTTAGTGTCAAAACATGGGAACTTCACATACCATCAAACCGCTCTGACATTAGCCAAGGAAACACTGCAGTCCAGACTCAGAAGTTAGTTATCTATATACTTAAAGCATACTTACTATGATTTTCTGCACAGTTTTAACCACAAAAAAAGTAATATTGGAGACTGAAAAAACATGGTTTCAATTGCTAGTGAAAATGCTGGTTTCTTAATGGCGGCACAATTATCTTCTAAGGAAAAACTGGATGCAGGCTCTCACGTATTGCAGCACTGAAAATTTCTATTAATAATACCAATTCTCCTAGTTATTTCCACCACTGAAGAAGGATATGAATTCCATACAACTGTAGCATAAGAATTAAATCACTTATACATTCTATTCTATCTAAAGTAGCATGAGATATCGCCATATAACTGTTAAAGTATCTGTCTTCATATTTAGTCTATTATAAATTATCTAAAAAATCTTCCAAAAATCTGTGGAAACCAAGAACACAGACAATGCCATCAGTGGAGGAGGATAATGATATATTTGAATATTCTGTTACTGGAAAAATGTATGTTTATAGTCCTTTTTTGAATGCAACATAGGTACACACAGAAACGCAAAAACTCCTGAAGGCAATCTCTTAACTGGAAGGTTCTCTAATCTCTAAACCAGGTAATTTTTTAGAGCTCCCTAAAGAGCTGGGTGACTTTTACCTGGCAATATGTGATGCTAGTGATCTACCTGCATAGCTTGCTTTCCTCTGCAAACTAGGATGTGAGGAACCACACAGCTCTGAATTGCATCCCAACATAAACTTAACCAAACAACTAAACTAAATACCTCCTGGGCCTGAAAATTAATAAAAAGCTACAGGCTTAAAATAAAAAGCTTGAATAGCTTTGTATGAGAACAGCGGGGTGAAGATGTGGATAAATGATGTATAAAACAGAAAAATCTGATAGGTACTATTAATCCTCTGAAACAGAGGATTGAACAGTTGAACTGTCTCAAGTTATGCAAGTTGGATTATTTGTTGCAGGTAAATGATAAATATCATTCAAGAGAGGTGGCTTCATTAACTATTGAAGATGTAGAGGGTTTTTGGAAGCTGGGGGTGAAGTTAAGGGACAGTACAAAGATAGATAATATCAATGTTTTCCTAAACAAAATGATTTCAACAGGTTTTGAACAACCTGTCAACCAAATCTGTGCTACAAATACTGTTATTAAAACATGAAGAACTTCTCAATTTAATTCATCACACATTTTACTATCAACCTAATAAAGCAGTGGATTAGGGAATATTGTCTCTTTTTTGCTAGCACGACATTTAGATTTTCTAAAAACATTTTGTAAATATTTTATAAAAGATTCTGCAAAAACTTTTCTTTAAATATCTTGTAAAAGATTTTCTAAAATGTTTTTCTAAAAATCTCCTTAAACCTTTTTAAGTTTCATCAGTAAAATCTTACAACTATTAGGTTAAATTATAAAGTGTAAAAAAAGATACTTTTTTTGTAGATATGTATTTTATTATATGTAATTATTAATTATTTATTATAATGAATCACAGAATCACAGAATGGTTGCGGTTGGAAGGGACCCCTGGACGTCACCTTGTCCAACTTCCCTGCTCAAGCAGGGCCACCTACAGTGGTTGCCCAGGACCATGTCCAGACAGCTTTTGAGTATCTCCAAGGATGAAGGCTCCCCAAGCTCTCTGGGCAGCCTGTTCCAGTGCTTGGTCACCCTCACAGTAAAAAAGGGTTTTCTTATGCATAAAGTTTTCCCCTATTTATAAAGTGTTTTCTTTATGCAGGCTTGTCTTATGCATTCAGATTATCGTGCATTCAGACTAAATGCCTACTTGTAATTTCTATGCGTGAGGAGCTGAATTTGTTCATAATCCCTTTAAAACAACAAAACCTTTATGATATGGATGCCTGTTCTCACCATGAACACAATTATTTTTTCAAGATAATACCTGAGTACCAACAGGATTGATTTCCTTGCAGTCTGACATTTGGAGTTGCTCTAGTTGGACTACCGTCCAAGTTGGACAAATTCCCCTTTATTAGAGCAAGAGTGATTACTCTTCTTTTTTTTAAATCTTCGCACTCATAAACTTACATACATATTACTTGATCAAAGCAAATATGACTCTGCTGATATTCATTATCATCTTCTGTTTGTAATAAGTATTCAACTTGCATAATTTTAGACTAATCACTTGATACATAAAGTGTTTGATTGAAGCAGAAAGTCTCCTTTACCATATTATTTACATGTTTTGAATGTGTGTATCCATGCCAGGACTCGTTTTGCATTCCTAGTTTTTTTATACTAACACATATCCATAATATCAAAAGTTGAATTATACACTAAATCATTCTTTTTCATCTAGACATATTGCCTAGAAAAAAACTCCACTGTATTTTCTTTGTTTTTCAGAATAAATATTTTATGTTATGTTTTCATTATTCTTTTTCCTTTTTCTTTATTTTTTTTCAAGCATTCGTTTTCTTTCCCTTTAAGCTTTATCTCCTTTTAAAAATACAAAAACTATTTACAGGATGTGCGATTTGCTTCTGTTCTGTATCTATGCATATTTTTATATATGTTTCTCAAAAATATATAAGGAATGAAAAATGGAGGAAAAGTCTACCTTTCATGGAGATATATATATGTGTGTGTGTGTGTGTGTGTGTGGACACAGCCATATGTGTGCGCGTGATCCCCCCAATATTAAACTTGAAAAATTTATGACTGCCTATTCCAAGTATTATATTAGAGTTATCAGAGGATTAGAAGTATTATTAAGGAACAGCAACATTAGTTCCACGTACAATCATTAATGTCAGGGACCATCTAAACCTCAGATATGACGTTCACTATACATCATGTCCTGTCCTTGATTCTTCTCACATTCTTCAGGGTTTTGTTTTGGTTTGGTTTTTTACATGTGATTTCTCTCTCACATGGTTGATTCCACAGTTTCATTACCAGTCTTTCTCATTCCTTCCAGATTTCAAAGTATTTTTCTCGTGCTATTTTGTTGTATTTTGTTTAAAGCTGACAAATGGAAGTAAACTGATGAGACAAAGTTACTGATTTTGCAAAATAGTGTAAACACCTGCGTGCTTATACAGTCATGCGTTTACTTAACTGGGGCCTGATGCAGTCTTTATTCTGATTGAACAACATTCCCTAGAGGATGTACAATTTTATAATGAAATATAAATTTTAATATTTTATTTTCCAACTGTGAGAAACTTTCTATATTTAACTGACATAGTATACAATATTCAGCTAATAGGCAGATATTTTACTCATTTGAGAACTCAGTTGTCAGTTCTTCCTCCTTATACGCTGAGATAGAATCACATGATATTAGATAATTTTTATCAAACTGAGGACCAAGAAGAAACAGTTTTCATATTTTACAAAAAGTATTGAGAAATTAAACTTGTCAGATCTTGAAACATTAATAGAAACGAGCATTTAGAGTTTCTGGCTATAATTCAGACTTTCTAATTGAAGCACCCAGATTCAGAAGGGAGAAAAGCAGTTCTTTTATCATCTTTGTTGGCCTGATGGTAGGCCTTATGGCTCCTCAGATGTTGCTCCCATGACTACCATGCCAAGAAGAAACTAAGTTGTTGATCAAATCTATGCTAGCTTCAGACAGCCCGTGGAGATATTACAGCCTTTTTCCTTGTTTTATAGAACCACCACAGCAGTTTCCCTTCTAGCTACCAGAAGAAGAGCAAGGTTTGTTAGCTGAGAACTGGTTTGGGAGTCATGACAAAGGTATGGCAGGTGGGCAAAATTTGAATGGCATATGCTGCATGAAACTGGGATACCCAGTATCTCAGGAAACATCTGCATTATGTCACGGTTCAAAACTAAATGCAGCGAGCACTGTGAATATCTACCTCATGCAGACAAGTTTTTGTCGATCAGTTAACATCAACACTATGCTTCTTTGACAGGCAGTTCCCCTGGTTGCTGCTTGGTCTGAAATCCAGTGAGTACTGGAACAGGTCATTGCCTTAAGCAGATGCTGACAGTTGATTTAAGAGACAACCTCTCCTGTCTCTCTCTGAATTTCTGTTGATATACATAATCTCTACTTTGTGAAACTAGAACAGAGTTTAGCTCACTGTCTTTGAAAGATTTCTGGGCTTTCAAATCAAAACAGCTCCTGTTTACTTGTCAAATCAAGTCTATACACTTGCAGGTGTTGTTACTGAAAGTTAATTTCTGAACGTTACTCCAATAAACACAAACAAGAAAAAGCTGGCATGTAATTTATCCCTTTATCATGGAAGAAAAGCTAGAAGTGCTAGAGAATAATCTGTACCTTGTGGCGTAATCTTACTAGGGGCTGATAAGGCCTGAAGTCGTATCCTTCCTTGGCTGGCCACCCATCTGCTCCCAGCAAAATGCATCCAAGAAGTAAACCAGTTGACCACCACATAAACATCTTTACAGGTCTGTTCCTGTCAAAATAAAATGTAGAAGTTCAGTGACAAACTGCAATATTACTTTGGCACAAGTCATAGCATAAAAGTTTACAATACTGATACTCCATTTGCGGACTTGAATAAATATAGTAGAAATAGGCTAATCCATCTGACACAATGCCAAAAAGAAGAAGAATAAAAAGGTAGCAGTATTTGGGACCACAATATCAATTCGGTTGTGCTGAACTGAACATTTTCTTATCGCTATTCAATACTCATATGAGAGGTTCACTGAGGAAACAACCAGGAAAAGCCTCAGAAACGACAGGACGTAATATAAAGGCAGCGGTGAAAAATTCAACATTGTTTTTCTCAAATGAAGGAAAAAAAGATGATTATCAATGACATGTTCATCAACTTTTTCTTTTTAATACAGGCTCCTGTGATGCCCTGTTTACAACCTAAAAGTACAAAGTATCTAGCATATGTCTATTATGATCTTTGCCTTAGCAGCAGTGAAGTCTAAAATGTAAGCAAAGCATTGTATTTTCTGCCAATATTCTGGAGGAATTTTAAAATTGCATTATTGAAATTATGTATAGTCTATAAGCTTTATTGCATATGTCAACATTATAAGGCTATTTCCAGTCTATCAAGTAAACTCCCCACATCTTGCTCCAGAATTCACTGCAATTAAGTGCAAAATTCAGTGTAGATTATTTGAAAAACTTTTATTTGATTGGTTTGGGGTTTTTGTTGTTTCTGTTTCAGAATCCCACAACTCATGTTGCAGATGACCTGAAGTGGCAAAGCACTACCGTGGTAAATGCACCAGCATTCTGTTACTTGTTAGAAACAAGTCCAAAATTGTAAATGACATCTTTAAGAACCGTTAGGTCACAGGACACTTTGGGAAACTACATAAATACTTTTCTGTCAGTACTAATGACGTTTACTGGATGTTGTTTGTCCTCAGAAATAGTTGTTTCAAACACTGTTGTTGGTACAATTTTGTACATACGTATTCCCTGCTTGCCTAATGCTATTTTATGAATAGCAAGAAAAGTATTGTCATCCCAGAGGAGACTTTGCAATAACTCTTAACAGATATTTCATAACATTGCAACAATAGTGTCTTTTACTGGCAACGTAGTATCTTTTCCTGTGAGGACAGAGGAGTTCAATAGCTATTCTTATTTGCATAAACAACAGCACCTTGTTGAAATTTGGGTAAAAGCACTTAAAAATCACAGATATCAAACAAACCTATGAAACTGTATTATTTCTTTCAGTTTTCAGTGCATCATACTATTTACATCCAATTTTTCTTCTTGTGCAAAGCTTAAAATTGTAGACTGCTTACATGTATTTCACCTTCATAAATTGAAATGTTACATAAAGAAATGAAGAAAGGGAAGGACAAGACCACTCTTAATAGCTGATGCAACCCTTTATGTCATGGAAAGGGAAATTAGCAGACATGTACTCATCTATCTGCAATTTTAGTATTAAACCAGAATGTTAAATTAACAGCTTCAGACTTCATATTTTAAAGGTACGTTTTAACAGTAAATATCAATATCTGTCTGGTAGATTGCAAACAATAAGGTATGCATACAATTATGCACAGTAATAAATCTTATCTACTTCCATCTGCACTCTGTCCCTAAGTTTGTCATCCTGCAGTCATCGTAACAGCCTAGATTGTGCCGATTGCAATGTTCTGGTATATTTTAAACCAGGTTACCAAAAAATTACTTTCTACTCAAATGAACAAAAAATTTGATTTTTTCCAGACAAAACTGGACTAGTTTGATAAGCTAGTCCTACATTATCCAGCTACTGTGATATGTTGTGACCCATTAGAACTAAAATTGGGATATTAGATACTGATATTAGAAAGGGAGATACACAACAATCTGGAAGAACACAAAGAACTTGGATCAAAGGCCTTGACAAACTTATATTCTGAAATTTATGAGAAAATCCTTGAAGGAGATGCTGAAAAAATCCTAGAGAATTTGTGTTAGAGCTCCTTTTGACTGGACAAAGACGTGGTAACTTCATAAGGATAAGATCAGAACTATGGAAGGCCTATAACAATCATACTCACAGATTTTATAGATATATATATTCCTTATATGGTTCCTAATGGACCTATAAATGTGTATTTCATAAGTGGTTTCAGTACCTATTAGAGGTATTCAATATGCATTATTGACATTCAGCATCTCTATTGAAACTGTCACGCTAAGCAGGTGACACAGCAAACTGGTCCTCATCACTTCGAGACACATGCAAGTCATTCTGGTTAGTCTACTTTATTTAGTCCTATATTATTTAGCAATACAGGGCAGAGATGAACAACTTCTGTGCAAGCTGACTTATGCATGAGGGTTTATTATTTTTTTCCCTTTCTACCTTGCTTCTAATGCGCTTACCCTGCTAAGGTAGAAATCTCCAACAAGAATAAAGGTACACATGATTAAGTACAAAACATCGTAAATGTGCCCTAAGAGCCTGAGCCCAGAGTGTGTACAGAATGTTAAAATCTTGCTTAACGTTTCCTTTTTTTATAGGAAATCAGCTAAGCATAAAATGTGAACAAATTGGGGATCACTTACTCTCCTATATAATTTACAGTCATGCTCCTGGCAATATTGTTACACAAACTGTGGGTTTGACTCCTGTCATTCTTCATATAGCAGTAGTCCTCCCAGTCACCTGAAGGCAGAGGTGGCACAGAATTAATTCCTGTGGAGATATCAAAGGTATTAAATGGACTCTAGCCTTATCTCTATTCATGGTCTCAGTAGTGGCATCCTGCATAAGCCTGCTGTCCTTCTTTGGGGACTAGTCTAACAACCTTGGTAAAACCACTTAACAGTTGCTGTCTGTTTTATTCTCATTCCAGCTTTTACGAACCTGCTTCGCTTTCCTATTTCTAACTCAAACTCAAGCTTGAGATTAATATACCATACTACTTTGACACCACCTGTCTTTCATTCCACCAAAACCAATCTCATTCTGGGTCTCCCTATTAATCAAATGTAAGATTTCTTCTCATTTATCACTGCTTATTCCAACAGTTCCCACGGCAAGTACCTTTTTTTGGTACTTCAGCTTTTCTAATATACATAGTAGAGGTATCTCTCCTAGGAGATCTCTCGCAGAATATATTAAGCAGTGAATCATTTGAAACAAAGACAACAAGCTCTATTACAGAGAGATATTTTACAGAAATAACTTAAGGCTTGTTCTTTACATCAGTTCAGTAATTGGATATTAAAGTGAGGATAGAAAGTGACACAGCAAAAAAGTTTTCTTGGGTTCCGCTCATGCTTCCACGAGAACAGAACTGCTAATCTGATCTTCTGGTGGACCTTTACTGTGGGGTTATTACAACAAATCTAGCTCACTGACTTGAAACACCAGAAAAGATTATTTCAGAACTCTGAGAATTCAAGTATGTTGTGGAACGGCATTTGCCTTCACTGCCTCCCTGTCAGTTCTCAGTGTCATTGTTATAGGAACAGTAAGTCCATTAAAAGAGGGGGAAAAGAAAAAAAAAAAGAAAAGAAAAAATCAGAATCTTGACTTTTAATCTCAAAGAAAACACCCCTTTATTCATGTTTGTTGAAAAAATGTTTTTGAAAATAGTTTATTGTTGACTTTCAAGGTCAGAATCAGATTAGTTTATCAGTTATGCATGCTCAAACTAGCTGTGCACAGTCGAACCTTTGTCCCCTTTGTGCACTTGTGGAATATCTCTCCACGCAATGAAAATGAGGTTGGAGAACAAGTCATTTCACAGAAGACGGTAAGGGCAGCCACATTCCCCCACCCTCCCATCTAAACTGCATATATTTTAGCCACATGTGGTGTAAGAGAATAGACTCCTTATAGTTTTGAAAATTGTTTGACCTTGGAAGGCTTCTCCTTTGTACTTGTCCAAAAGAAGAGAAAATTATTACATGCTCAGTTTCTGACTTCATTGCCTGTTACTTGGATGAACACTTAAAATGTAAATTAAAGTCAGCTTCTTGGGCAGATGCCACCTAAAATCCCAAAAGTATGTAGGGTGTCTGCAGTTATTATTTGCCTTTTCAGAAATAACAAATCCATTTTTCTCAAAGTATCATACATTTTCTATTGAATTTATTGCATAACTTAAGTAGCTATTTATTTTAAAACTACTGCCAAACCCACCGTTCTCCCTAAGACAATGCTCTTATTAAGTCCTTATTTTAAGAAAAACTACGATCTGTCCTTAAAGACTTACATTGTTAAAGTCTTGAATTAAAGAGAAGGAATAAAAATGAGTTTTGAAAGTTTCATTACAACTCCAGGTTTTGTTGCTGAGTATCGGCGAACAGAAAGAAATAAGGTAACAACTCTAGACATTCATGATACCTCAGATAACTTGCTTGTTATTTCTATTTGGAGGTACAGCACAAATGGTAAGTAAAGGATTTTTGTACATTTGTTTTAATGGTTCTATTATCAAACAATCAGAAATTGTGTTTTTAAAGGAATGCACTCTGAGGCAAAATGACATATTTTGGAACTCAAACTTGCATTACTGAACTAGATCTTGTTTAGTCATTGATTATAATCTGACAGAATTTTCAGTGTCCTTCTGTATTTTTAACTTAATGAACTACATATTTGTATAGAAGTTGCTTTTAGGTTTTTTATTACATGACTACTTTTATCTTCACTTTTATTTTTTTGTTTCAAGTCACATACTGAGTTTTAAGCTGTCAGAAACTTTTCCACAGGTCATTAAATTTGAATGTATGAATGACTACAGTTACGTAGCATGTTTTTATTCAGTGCACAAGATATTACGTAAAATTATATCTTTCACAAGAACTAGAGAAAAGTGGGCTTAAGGAATTTCAGGGTCAAAGAAATGGTTAATGCAGTTGAATGTTATAATCAAAAATATGCTTCATAGGAAAAAGCTGAAAATCAAAGATTTTAAGCATTATTAATACTGATTTTAATAAATATTTTGAAATATGGGAGTTCGGTCCTGAGTACAAGCAGCTCAGTCTTTTGTATTTTTCTGTGATCACTGTTTGGAAAAGTGGAAAAAAATGTTCCACTTTAGTCTCCTGGATAGTATATATATTTTTGAGAACTTTGGAAGGGGCGGGGGGGATGGTGTATGCGCCTTAATTAAAGATGAATAAGGCATTAATCTCACTTTCTGTCTCTCAGGGGACTTGCCGCAGACTGAAACTTAGGATCTGAATTAAGCAGCTGCACAGCCAGAGAAGACAGGGGAGAGATCAGCTTTGAAAGCAACACTCCAAGAAATAAGCAAGTGTTATTCAATTATGTTTGACAATTTCAGTGAAGTACTATTGAACAGTTTTGGTTTTTTTTCTCCTGGTTGTCATGTCACTGAGTCATCACCCCAAAAGCAGCGTAGTGAATTTGCTTGTGCTGTGAAAGTTGTGAAATCAAACTGTCAGGCAGGTATGTTCCTGACCTTTACCATTTTTTCCAGTGATGTGCTTGTTCATGCAACATACTTAAGTAAATATAAGCTCCTTATATTACAATACAGCTCTCACATACCTGTAAGGATTTCAAGATAAGACAAAATAATAACTTACATGTTGATTAATATCATTATGAATGGTCTGCTGTTTTCTAGAGATGTCGATTGAATACTATCTGACTTCTTTTGGTCTTCTGAAATTATTTAAGTATTAAGTTATTTTTAAGGCCTTGCAGAAATAAGAAGTAGTTCCACCCATATTTTCACCACTCTATTGTTTAAAAGTTCTTTATCCTCTGTGTTTATTTTACTTTTCAGTTACTTCACCAGAGACTCTCATTAAGCAGCTATTAATCAAAATGTACCTTATAGTTCCAAAAACCTTGCTCCATGTCTTTATTTGCACTAAACACCAATGTGATACTGTAAAGAGAGGCAAACACTATTTAATAACTGCTTGTTATTAAATTGGTGGCCAATGGTAAATGCTTAAAGGATAATTAAAGAAACAGGGAGAGAACAGACAAGTTATTGTCAGCTAGTCATTTTGTCTAATATCCACTGATGGACATTAGCTCCTTAAGTTTGTCTGCTTCCTTTTTTAATTTATGTATATTTTTATTTCCATAACATTATGTAGGTGTGAATATTCTTTATATTCATATAACCATGTTTGGAAATCTGATGAGTTTATTTAATTTATTTTGTTTACTCTCTCTTCAAACACAGACCAGTCTGTACCTTGGGTTTTCTTGTTTCTTTCTCTGTACATTCCTCATTGTATTATATTTTTTTAAGGAATTTAACCAGACATTAGTACAGTATTCAAGACAGGGATGCACCAAGCACTTAGCAAGATATTTCCTTTGTCATTTCATATTCCTTTCTCAATAATTCTCATACTCCAAAATATTTTAATATAGATATAATT
>NW_009606229.1:96781-103804 GCF_000690535.1 Cariama cristata | reverse complement strand
CTGACGTGAAGCACATACGTGTTTTGGGAGGAACGGGGGTCTAAACGGGTCCACCTCTAAAATGCGTTCAGCATTTCGGATGGAAAATCCTTAGCTCACAAATTCCTGTGTTTTGCGGATGAAGACAAAAGTTAGTATGTTTCAGTTGAAACTGAACTTGAATTTCAACAGGATTTTTCACAAGTGAACAAAAACTTGAAAGTGAACTTCACAATAAATAAAATTAGCAAGTCTCATCTAATTGTCTAAACGGGGCGAAAGGCGCGTGGTAGCAGTGTTATCTGGTGAGAAATGCGATTGTTCGTATTTTGTCAGCTTCCCTACTCCAAGGCCTCGCCCCATCAGAAGGCGTTTGCCGGTCTGAGTGGGAAACTCCTAGGGCTGTCATAGCAGAAAGTGCTAATGCCAGCGCGAGTGAGAGCAGTTCAGCAAATGAAACAAGCTATGCAAGCAAAAGCACCTTTTGCCAGCATCACTTCATTTGTACTCAGCCCTTTGCCAGTTAAAAATGATACTGTTGGGGTTTTTTTTAAGTCGGTCCTTGCAGGAAGAGCAGTTGAATTGCCGTGAGCAGTGAGTGTGGAGCCGACTACAGCTGCCCCCCGGGCTGGGTGGGGAAAGGCAGGTAGGAGGGAGGGAGTTCAAGTCAGCCCGCTTCTTTAGGACCAACACCGGGCACCCAGGACGGAACCACGCGCATGCGGTGGCCCTGTTCTTTGGGACGTGACTGGCGGTGTCATCCCATTTGTCCCGCGCCTTGGCTTTCACCTGTTTCCGTATTCCCTTGGGTGTCCTGCTGCTGCACTTCGCTCTCTAGAGAAGGCAGTGGGACGCCATGGCGCCCTTCCCAATAGCACCCAGAATTTGTGGTTTACATTCCCTGGGAGCAGCCAGGAAAGGCCCCACTCTGCATTCTGCGCGTTGCGTTCACAAACATACAACTGCCAGGGAAATGCTTGCAGCCCGCGTGGAGTGTAACACTCGGCTGCTGCACCTCTCCCTTGACTGGCTGCATCACCTGCCCCAAAGCTGCGGGGAACCTGCTACCTTTGGGTTCAAATAAGTCACTTTTTCCAGCAGACTCCACTCACATAGTTTAATCTCCAAAGTAAGTCTCTGTTTTGCAGAACCTGAGTAATCATGGCAGGTCTTTGCTCAAATGGCAAATGGTTGGTTGTTTATCCACCAAAACTCCTACTTTTAGGAAAACATTCTTGCTAAAGCAGTGCCACTGCTAGCATCCAGAGAGACAAGAAACTGCAGCAAATGTTTGCGGGATATTCAGGTGGTTTTGTAAGATCTGAACCGTTTCTTCTGGAAACGTCACTAGGTTTTGTTTTCATTGTAGAGTTGTTTACACAAAGCTAATATAAATTCAGTGCATTCAGTTTGGGTGAATATAAACATGATCCTTCCAGGGGCTCAAGTTTCTGATACATCTCACATTTAAGATACTGTAAAACTAGATTCTCCCTCCCTGAGCATTTCTGATAGCGTAGTTTTCTCTCAGGGGTACAGCTGCCTGCACAGCTATGCAATGCTTCTCACTAGAGACAGAGCAATAGACACAACAGATGGAAACTAAGAGGCCACCTGGTTTTAAAGCAAATCATATCATCAATCTATCAGAACAAAATCTGAAACATGGGAAAGTGCTTAGAGAAACAAAATGAATTCAATTTTGTTCTCCAAACTCAATTTTCCCAAGGTCTGTTGATGTACCATTTGCAAAAATGCTTTTCTTTCTCTTAAAAAGAGAGTGTCAATGGATTGAGGTATAAGAATTTAAGTGGTTTACATCCAAACAATGACAAAAAAGAAGATCTTTGTTATGTTGCCATCAGTTACCATCCTTCTATTCAGAAAAGCTGGTTTTAAAAATCTGCTACATTCTTACGCACAGCTTCAAGACCCAGGTTTTTCATTGCTAAATTAGACAGACCAGACAGAATTACTGTAGTAATTTCAGTTAGGAAAGAAAATTAAATTTCCTCAATTAAGTCTTCACAGAAATAGACAGGATAAACTTGCATAGTCTATGCTACAGTTCTGCGTGAAATGCTCTTTTAAACAACCCTCAAAGTGAGAACTTTCAGAAGATGTTTACTTTATGTCTTCCTTGTTTCGATCCCTGTAAGAACAGCCACGAATTGATCCTGCGGCCTGGCTGGGTTTAAGGCCAGGCACTGATCGCGTCCCCTGCACAGCGAGACCTCCCTTCGAACACGGCCGTCTGTGCCCAAGGACGGCAAGATCAGGCTTTGGGTCTCCAGATCAAGTCTCTTGAAGTGTAAGAAGTGTGTTTTGTACACATCCATCTAAATTAAGGTTGCACCATTCACAGATCTCAGCTAACTGTTTTCATTTAATTGGTTTAATTATCTTATACAGTTCGAGGATGGGCTGATGTACATTTTAATCTACAATATTTAAAATCCCACTGATACAGCTGTCAGAAGGAACTCTTAGTAGCTGGTGTAAGCCTGAAGATCAGCCTGCAAGGAATGGAGAGCTACATAAATAAAAGTATTTTAAGTAACTTAATTGTCAACTAAAATATGAAGAAATAGTCTTTTTTTGGATACAGCTGTCAGAAGGAACTCTTAGTAGCTGGTGTAAGCCTGAAGATCAGCCTGCAAGGAATGGAGAGCTACATAAATAAAAGTATTTTAAGTAACTTAATTGTTAACTAATAGCCTTTTTTTGCCTCTAAAGCTTTTATGTCTAATACTCACATGGTTGTAGAGCAACCACCAGCTCATCATTATTTACAGCGCAAATGTTTGAGTACTGACCCGTGGCTAGTGCGGCCTACTTTCTTTCAATTGTTCAAACAGAACCAAGCACAGCAAGTAAGCACATAATCTCAGTGGAGACTGAGAAAATTAAACAGGAAAATTTCTGTATTACTTGCAGGTATGAAGATTCCTGGTAACAAGTCTGTTTTGGGAAAATTAAAATGATCTTGTCCCAAATCTTTAAGGATTTTAAATCAACATACAGTCAATTTGATTGATTTACTTTATTCTGAGTGCTAAATGCAACTGTCACTGTATCCTTCATCCTCAGCCCATTATCAATAAAATCCTCACTTTACTGACTTAATATATGCCTATTGATTTATTTGTTATTTTCCGTTGTTAATAGCATACACCGAGGAGACTCTGCTAGAAGTTATTTTCAACAAAAAAACCCACACCACCAAAACTTTCTTCCTCAAAAGAAAATTACAGAGCTTAAAGAGAGTCAATTTTCCAGCAGTAGCTAGAGAAGATAGGCTGCAGATTTCTCTTCCCACAGACATAGCTGCAGCCTGTCTTCTCCCCACACACGCTACATGCAGGCTGACTTTCACAGCGTGTCTGCAGCCTGCATGCTCCGCTCTCATATTTCTGTAAGGTTCGAGTCCCAGAGGAAGCATTAATGCTAAAGGAATGCATACCAGTGTGGAACTAGTCTAAAAGTCAGTACAAAATCTCTCCAACAGATTGCTCAGAGAAACACCTCTTTTTTACCATGTATAAGAGCTGTAGATTGATCGATTGATCTTACGAGAATTTGTGCGGCAGTTTAGTCTCAAACTGGTAAGAGTGCTGCAAAAAGAGAGAAACAGAATCAAAGGAGATTAAAAAGCGCTGGTCTTCAGGAAGATAAGGCAACCTAGAGCTGCCACGTGACCCAGCGAACGCTCCAGCTCAGCCGCCTGCGGATCTCATCAGGGAACCAGATGTGACCAGTGGCAGAATATCCTTCGCAGCGTGAGATCTGGAGTATGTGATTGCCATCCAGGAAAGGGGAGATGGGAAAGTATGATGGAGAAAAATGTCCTTTTTTTATAGAGTTTAATTGCTTAGAAGAAAGACACATTTTCTTTTAAAGAAGAAGGGATGCTAGAAAGCAGGCTCAGGAAGGTGTCTGGAAGAAGGAGCAGAAGGATTTTTTCACATGGACAGAAAATTTAACATTGCTTCCTCTTTTCTGGAGATTGTGTATTTTAAATGATTAAGTGGCAGCGGACAGTTCTCATTCATTTCTTTGGTCAGTTGAAAACAGGGTGGGGCGGTAGAGAAAAAATAGAGGAGGCCTCTTGTCCCCTACTAGCAGGGAAGGAAATGATGAGTTCTCATTCATGTATTTGCTCGCTCTCCTGTGCGGAGAGGACAGTTGGGGGGAGGTGTTTCACCCCAGCAGAGCCCCTCCGCATAGCTAGGGGCAGAGGGAACCCCTTGGTGTTGGCCATAGCGCACCCTCCTTGTTACCTCCAGGCTGGCTGTAGGGCCGTCCCTGTCTAACTGTCGCGGTGGTACCTACCACCACCCCAAACTGTAAAGAAAGCTCATGCCATGAGCTACACGTTGCCAGGCAGGGGCTGTGGGATGGCAGTTTCTGTTGCTTTTGTGGAAGGGCAAGTGGAAGATGGAGTTTTTCAGGCACACAGGTTTGTGGTCACTGCTTGTTCCGGGGGGAGAGGGAGGAAGAGAAAGTTTGCTGTATGGAGCTGGAGCTGGGACACAGAATAAGCTCTGTGTCCTGCACACACAGATTTCACTCACTGTGCTCTTGAGAGAGGAGTTGTGGATGCCTTGTCTCAGCCCCTAGCAAAGGATTTCGAGATGAAGCCTGTGCTCTTGCATTTGTATTCACACAAAGAACAGAGAAGTAGTGCAGGGAGCAGAGCGCTGGGGTGAGGCCCCCAGCAGCCTGTGTTGCCAAGCAGATGGGCTGCCGTGTTCTCAATCAACTGCAGTTTTTAAGGTCATGCCTAGATAATGAGCATCACAGTACTCAAGCCTACAGATCATGAATATATGGATGAATATTGACTCATGCATTTTCCTTTCTGCAGCTCCCTTCATGTAACTTCCCCTCTGCTCCAAAGCCAGCGCATCCTCCCTTTTGGTGTCCCTGCAGACTGTACCACCCTCTGCCCGCACACAACTCCCCGGCTTTTCTGGCAGCTCAGCTCTTGGCAGCATGTGGTCACTGTGATCTCCTGTGCAGCCAGCATCTCCCATGGTCCTCTTTTGGGAACTTCATAATGTGGAAGGAGAGAGCAGATAGGACAAATAATGCCAAGCAGTAAAAGGTTTCCTTGAGTTAGACGTCAAAGAAGAGAAAGTCACACAAAAAGGTAATCCCCAGCTGCAGCGCCTGCTCCTTACAAGGTCTTCGCCACCACTAGAAGGTTGTAGCTATTGGTGTGGCTGCCTTTGCTGATACAGCGGGACCTCAGCAACAGGCTGAACAACCAGGAGTCACGCTGCGCTGTGAGAAACAGTCTGTGTGTCAGTGTAAGGACAACACAAGAGGGGGTCAAAGGAGAAGCAAATACCTAAACTTCACATCGCCACAGACAGGCCAGCTGGTTGCCGCTGCTGCCACCACCCTGAGAGACTCCAACAACAGGGCAGAGAGAAGGAGGGACAGGGTGGGAAGGAGCCCGAAGAGGAGACCTGAACCATGTCCTGCACCATTGCTGCAGGCTGCGGCTAGACCTGGAGCGGATCCACACAATAGGGAGAAGCAGCCCCACAGACATCGCAGGAAGGAAGTATCTAGTGAGGAGTAACTCAGAGGCTTGGTGGGAGACCTTGTGGAATTGGAAAATTATCTAAGCTCCTGTGATCAGAGGGTCACAAATCTGAAACAGGCTGTGTGGCACAGAGCACAGGGAGACAGAAGCACATCACTTCAGTACTTTCTCTGATACATCCCATGGCGTGCTATCTGTTGCACCAATTTTCTTGTCTTAATCGTCTTGTTGGCAGAAGTGTCTGTACCAAGTCAGCAGGTATCTAAGGCTTGCTTTGAGAAGCAAGACTGGCCACACCACATATGGAGCAATAAAAATTGGAAGCAGGGCTATTCTATTGCTGTTTGAGCTCGAAGCTGCATGCCACACCACTTGTGTTACGGCTTACACTGCCATGTGTGCTGGAGTTTGAAGCACCTGAGTTCAAACTAGTTGCCTCCCTCTTGCTTCTCTGGGTAGGGTTTGAATGTGGCTCACGGGGCTGGAGCCAGAGAGTACACTGACAGACAGGCACTGTGGATACCCAGAGAGCTGGGGCTCAGGTCTGAACTCAAACCATACATTAAGCTGATAGTAAAGATATACCATTCTAACTGCTTCATTGTTGTGTTAGCAAAGGCACAAGCTTTACTGCTCTGTCTCGCCCATTTTCTTAATGAACTGTCTTAAGCTGGCCTCTGTTTATATAGTGTCTCTGGTCATTAGCAAGACTCAAATGCCTTCCCTTACTCAGCAATGCTGGAGTTCTCTCTCTTTTTCTTTTTCAGAGATTTGCTTTCTTACAGTTCCATGAGTGAATTTCTTGAAAAAGAAAGAGAAAAAGGAGGAAAAGAAAGGGAAAAGGGAAAGGGAAAGGGGAAGGAAGAGGAAGAGTGAAGAGAAAAGAGAGAAAAGGAAAAGGAAAGGAAAGGGCAAAGAAGAAAAGAAAGAAGTAAAGAAGGAAAAGGAAAGGAAAGGAAAGGAAAGGAAAGGAAAGGAAAGGAAAGGAAAGGAAAGGAAAGGAAAGGAAAGGAAAGGAAAGGAAAGGAAAGGAAAGGAAAGGAAAGGAAAGGAAAGGAAAGGAAAGGAAAGGAAAGGAAAGGAAAGGAAAGGAAAGGAAAGGAAAGGAAAGGAAAGGAAAAGAAAAGAAAAGAAAAGAAAAAAGGAAAGGAAAAGAAAAAAGAAAAGAAAAGAAAAGAAAAGAAAAGAAAAGAAAAGAAAAGAAAAGAAAAGAAAAGAAAAGAAAAGAAAAGAAAAGAAAAGTAAAAGGAAAGAAGAGAAAAGAAAAGAGAAAATGAATGAAAATAGAAAAGAGAAAAGAAATGAAAAGAGAAAATAAAATAAAATAAAAGAAAGGAAAAAAGAAAAGAAAGAAGAAAAGAAAAGAGAAAAGAAAAGAGAAAAGAGAAAAAAGAGAAAAGCAATTGAAGCCAGATTGAGCAGCTCCAGCTTTAACAGCCCTAGGCCCTTCCCCTCTTTTCCCTGACATTCCTCCTCGTGACCCCTTCCAA
>NW_009606229.1:94795-96768 GCF_000690535.1 Cariama cristata | reverse complement strand
CAGGAATGCACAGTTACGCTCGGTCTCCCTGAGCAGGGCCTGTTATTCAAAAGGAGCTGGCAGAGCTTTCCAGCTTTCACAGCCAGATGTTACAAGTGTGACCCTGCCAGAAGCTGCATGCGTGCACCTTCCCCTTCTCAGCCCCCTTTCACGGGAGATAGTTTCTGAAGAATCTATCCTGGGTAATACTTTTGTGATTTTTCTCTTCTTCACTTCTAAGATCTGTTCATAGCACCAGCTAGAGAAAGTGGGATGAATTTTGCCACAAACTTCAATGGGAGCAGGACAGATTAGTAACATTGTACGATTTTTGGGTCCTATTCCTGAGTCAGGACCCAAACTGTGCTCGGTGTTGTGCAAAAAACAGAGGACAAAAGAAGACTTCTGCCCAGGAAAAGCTTCCAGGTAAGTTTTACATTTCAGACTAACCATAATGATACACAGAGACAAAAGAATGCAAATGAAAAATGAGGCAATATTAGTTAGCATAACACGCAGGGATCGTACAATATCAACAGCTCTTCTTCCATCTTTTCTTCATCTTTTCCATATATTCCTCTAGCTTATTAACAGTTATGGTGATGCGTATACTGAGGTGCGCAGCCAGGATCCAATTTTTTTGAAGTGCAGCAATATATCACTGCACACTGAATGACAGCACTACAATTTTATGATTATAACTTTGTGTCCCACGTGATGTACACTTACAGGAGGTCTAAACAGTCATGACTGGTCTTATCCAACCTCCTCCTTTCTCTTCTACTGCTTTTCTTAGTTTTGAACTAAACCATAAATTCTGTGGGACAAAAACTTTGTCCACTGTAGTAGCACGTGGGATTCCTGACCACTGTTATACTCTCTAAGAGCTATCGCACGACAAATACTTAAGATATGTCTCAGAACTAATGACTTGTCACTTCATTTAATTTATCAGGATGTCAAATGGAGACACCTTACCTCAAAATGAGCAGAGGTGGAAATCACGAAGTTTAAATTTAATACCATTTTATGATCCTAGGAAACAAATGACAAATGTAACCTTTAAAACAGTATTTTGAAAAGAGGTTACAATAATTGCATAGCATAGTTGTTAAAGTGCTTTCTGTCCCTCCAGTGAAAGGTGCTGCAGAAATGCAGAGCATTATGTTTATTTATTAATAATCCCGCAAAGAAATTTTCATGATCACCACTGGGGACTGTCTGACAGGTGACACAGGTGACCTCCTGCCAGGAGTGACATCTCTCCCCTACAATTTACATTCTCTAAATGATTTGCGATCAAATTACAGCACAGATTAGCTTCTCCCCCCTGCTATTCACTCTCACCGCACCATATTCAACTGTTTGTTCCATAGGGCCATAAAAATAATAATATGGAAAGTCAGCGCCTCTGCTTCCAGGGTATTCCAAGATGGAAACAGCACATTGGCCAGGAAATCGATTCCTGCACTCATTTTCTCAGGCACTGGGATTTGCATCTGAGGGAGATGCAGGTCATTGGCTTGAAAAGAGCATTCTGAGTTCACATTTTGATTGCACAACCAGATAAACAAACTAAGTGTCCCAATTAGAGGGAAGAAAATAATCAGCCTGCGGTTTGGTGGTACAGGAACTGAGCGGACTAAGGAACAAACAGATTTGGAGCAGTCAAAGGACAAGTCCCAGACGTTTATTGAATGTTAGGGAGACTGTAACCATCAGTGGCAGGGAAATGGTTAAGAGAATATATTCAAGGTGCAAAGGGTCTCCCGACCTCTGCCACTGTCAGTTCTGTCAATGGGTCTACAGATGCCAGTGGAATAATTATGGCCTATATTTAGATTATGGATGCATCGGGCAGGGTGAAGGTTGAACATGGGGAACATGGTTGTTTGCAGTTCATTAGCGATCGGAGCAGGCTGGTGTGGGCGGAGGGCACCAAACTGGATTCATCCCACCTGGAGTGCTTGTGCCGAGCTGCATAATGTCAGGGG
>NW_009606229.1:86938-94764 GCF_000690535.1 Cariama cristata | reverse complement strand
GATTATATGGGGAAACAAAAGCAATAAACAACTGCGTTCAGACTGTCACACCCAGCGAGCCGAAGAAAGAAAGGAAGGAAAGAGAAGAGAAAGCAAGAGCAGCCTCTGGCTCTCAGCCACACTGTTCCTGTATGAATGAATGCAACGGCCGCTGAGAAACTGGCTGGGTGGAGAATGCAGAAGGGTCGATGAGAGCTCTGTGCATGTGATTTTGGTGTGGTGTTTGCACGCATGTGTGTAAGACAGAAGAATCATGTGGTGCATAAAAAGTTGTCTCTAACTGTGTATCCTGTGCTCACGGTACAAACCTGGGTGTCTGGGAGTGCTGGGGAGCTGAGAGGAGGGCGCGCGTGGGCTGGGCTCCCCGGCGTGCCGAGGTGTGTCCTACTCTAAGCTGGACAAGTGGATGCACAGCAGTAAGATGCAGAAGGGCTGCATAAGCAGGAGCTAGAGTTCAGGGAAAAGGCATGATTATCAGCTTGAAAATGTGTACTGTGCAATGCCTGGACAGGAAAACATTGAGGGTGTCACTGAGAAATAATCTCAGGTGCCTGTTGTGGTAAGGCTTGTAGAAGAAAAATCATGGACACAAAGTAAAGGATGTAGAAAACAAAGTGACAATGCAAAAAGGATGGCTCTAGCTCATTGCAATGGGATGGAGTCCTTCTCCATAGCCTCTATTTGAGCTTATCAATGATTAAGTAATGCTAGTGGAGCTAATATCACAAATACAGCTCGAGTTGGAAGATTATGAATTTTCCTTTTGCTAACTACTGGACCTCAAAACCAGATGGAAACTGAGCCCCAACTGAATTAAAGCCCAGAGCACTCACTGGAGAGCCCACTGTTGCTTATTTAGGGAAGGGGAACCTCTGTGCTCTATGTTCTGCATTTCCCCCACTGTTCTTGCAGTTCCTTTTTGACTTGGAAAGCAATCCTTAAAACCTTGTGCTGAAACTTTCCCAAGTTTAAACTCACTCCTATTATTCCAGGCCATGGCATCAAGGTCTGTTGTGAAACGCAGAGATTTTATTGTTCTAGTCCTTTATTCACATCACTGTATTGTTTTGTCAAGGTCCTAGGTCTTTCTAAAAGAGCCAGCAAACAAGACCAAGGAATGCTGTGCTGCAAAGTAAAAAATTTCAGCTCAAATCTAAAGCATGTTCTCTTTAGGGGAGGAGAAGAGAGAAGGAACGATACAAAAATGGTTTTGTGGCACCTAACACCACTGCGTATGACCACGCCAACACTGGAAGTCCTTTGGGGAGTGGTTACGCAGGTCTTCAGCTACTGGTCTGTGACACGGCTGTTAGTAAATAGCAAGTCAGGTAAAGAAGAGATTGTAAAGAATGTAAAATGGAAACCAGATGCCACAGCACCACATTATTTTTTCAATGCAGACTGAAAATGACGTGACAGTTTCCGATCATACTGACTACCCAGGGCCCCAATCAAATGGCTGGCAAAGTTTCTTTACTCCAAGAGACTGGGGGTAATGAATTCAGAAGTTTCTGAACAGCTGCTTTTCATGGATCATTTAGAATTTGTGATGCAAATATGAAAAATCCATGTTAAATGCCCTCAACTAATTGAGTGGAGTACAGTGAATACAAAAGAAGAGATCGCTGACCTTGGTAAAAACACCACAGAAGCCTTTATCTGCCCAGAGAGACCAAGAAGGTAACTGAGGAGTGGAAGAGAGCAGAAGTCTGCTCAGGTTCCTAGTTCTGCTAGCCAAGAGACAAATACAAGACTTTCCTTTTGGGAATATGCAACAGCCCCTAACTCCCTTCCTTACAAACCACAGCAATGGAGAAAGAGGTGGGTGGGAACTGGGATTCTGCCAAATTGCCTGCGTCAAACTTGACAATCCAAGGCAGAATTTGACACTGGGGGAGAAGAGAGAACAGTTAAGGGTATCTTTTAGGAAAAGTGGGGAGACGTTTTTTAATAGCTTAGAAGGCACAAGATGAAAGGAGAAGAAAGGCAGGGATGGGTGGGAGTGGGGCAGGCAGGAAGCAGGACTGCTTGGACCACTGGGGTTGCAACACTGATGCTCACATGCAAGTGAGAGATGGAAGATGCAATATTGGCAAAATTGAAAACAAAAGATAACTGTGGCTTTTCAGGCTGGCGTGGCAGAGCTGTTCACCTTGGAAAAACAAGGAGTTCATGTTGCCTGGCTGTATATTGCAAATCCCTAACTTTTTCTTAGCTGGGTGTATGCTCCAAAGGTATTAATTGTTAACCATCAGCTGCCTGGATGAGGGGCTGTTATTGCTGAGCAGGCTGGTCAGATAAGACATTGCTCTCCCAAGGCTCCCTGTATGGAAAACAGCAGCAAGGTCCAGCAAGTCTCCCCAGTTGTAGTTTTCTAAAATTGGAACGTCACGTCCGCTGGGCTGCACATACCAGCTCTGGTCCTGTCAGCTGTTCCTCACTTTATCATCATGTTCCTTCGAGGGAGACCAGATAACTGCTCTCTTGTTGCCACAGGCACCGCTACACCTTTCCCAGGTTGTGTCTGTGAGGAGCAGCAAAACAGAAACACTGGAAACGGTAGAGGCCAATCTATTATTTATACCCAGCTACTCCCTTTGGGCCTGAACAAGCAAAAAGCTCTCTTTAAAGGCTTACAGTTCTTGGTCAGATTCCAAGAGAGACAACGGGATGTTGTAAAAAGAGTTTCATACGAGCGTGGTAAAACACCCTCCTAGGGAAGAGGCAGCAGGTTTCCTTTGTGTGGGAAGGCAGGAGGTAGACGATTTTGTTTAAATTTACATTCACAATGAAGGATTTTCCTATCTGCGTTTCAATGGCACTCATTCAAATTTACATTTCTTTGAGCAGTTTTCTGCATTTGTAGGGTTTCAGTGCCATTTCTAAAACGGCAGCCCTGTTTCATGCCCTCTTCAGTCTGTAGCACTCGGGAAGTTGAAAGTGCTGACTCAGCTCTCCGGAGAGCCCATGAAGCATCTCTGTCCTCACTGTTTGCAACTCTCAGTTGTGAATAACCACAGAACAAAAACGTTTTGGTGCCCCTGGTTCAACTGCTGGGCAGATATGGGGCTTTCTTTTAAACAGGAAGGAAACAGGGAGGTACCACAGTGGTGCCATTGTTGTCAGAAATAAGAGCAAAGACAACTGAAGCGACCAAGTACAGGGAAGAAGGCAAGGTCGTGGTCAGGTGGTGTGCCGGAGGCCTGGGAAAACACTTGAAATGTGCTGTTGCTCCACTAGTTTCAGCCGAGTTTTAAATGCCCAGAAAGGATCTGGAAGGTTGCCAAGACAACAGCGTTTCGAAAACCGCAATGTTCAAGTTTGGGTGGGGATGAGGAACGTGTTCAAGTTATTCTGCAGTATCTGGAGTCACCAGCCAGTGAGAGAGTACGCGCGGTCGGTAGTGCCCAGCAGGAACTGACACAGCCATCACAAAGTTCTATTATTCCTTTTACTCAGCACAAACCACATGTTTTTCATTAGGTCCAAATTGTAAAAGAAAAAAAAATATATATTAAACAAAAATACCAGAGTTCTGTGAATGTGTGTTTGGCAGTTTGCATTCAGGTTACAAATACACTGTGTATTTTAGAAAAAAGCTGTTTTACAAGATTGTGATCTGCAGTCAAATAATGCGAGAAGTGCCATATTCTCAGACATTATTTTGGCCCACATGTCCTCAAAAAGCAAACACACAAAACCAAGTAAACTAAATCATCCTGCACTTCAACAGCTTGGTTGGTTTGGGTAGATTAGTGCCTCGAAACAAAGGGGTTTATGGATCAGAGACCTCTTCAGTTTTCTGAATGTTTTAAGCCTGGTTTCCTAAGGATGCAAGACTTTTGCATTCACACCATCCATCTGTCATCTCCCCCCACCTCCTCCACCCCCTATCTTTTTAACTCATTGGCCAATTTTAAATAATTTTATGTAATCTGGCAGGCAGTTGAAGGAGGCTCCAACACAGATTTCAGTTTGACAAAGTTTGTGAAAAACCAGTGGAGTAGAAAGTGATCAAATGAGCGTCCTTGCTGAGGAAAGAAGCCCGACAGCTACCTCTGCCTGTCCTGCTGGCCGGCGGCAGGCGCAGCCAGGACCGCAGGGTCCCTTGCCCTCTCCAGCCAGGGAACAAGGGGGGGCCTGTTGGGCCCCAGCGGGAGCTGTGTCACGTGCACATGTCAAGGCACTTGTCACCGTAACGGCAGCTCACCCCACTGGGGTCTGGATGTAAAATTCTGCCGCCCCTTTCTCCAAGCACGTTGTTCACTGGCATTGTGCACAGCCCTGGATTTCGCTGTTGAGAAATCTGTGAGAACAAGCAGTAACTGTTCAGCAGCAATATAAGCCTAAGGTAGTGTTTACGCCATAAAAGTACGCTGTGCTGGTGAAACATGTATAGAAGCAAGCAGTATCTGAGAAGCGATTGTTTTATGAGGGGCTGACTTTAAAATGACTCATTTAGGACAGAGCAGCAATTGTGACTATTAAAAATCACCATGTTCTGGAGTGAACTCCTTGGCTCGGCTACATGTCCTGCCAACTTCGACTTCACCAGAAAATAGGTCTTGCTGAATTCCCATGGAAAAGTTCTGGAGTGGGTCCCAACTCCGTCTCCCTCCTTGGGGACGCTGCTGGCACCCCGTCTGCAGCTCGTTCCCCACGTGTGCAGCGGGGCCAGAGCCTGATCCTGCCGTGATGCAGATCTCATCTCCTGCTGCTCTCGTAATATCTTCTTCTTGTTATTTTTGTTCCTCTGCGTTCATTAGGTACATTTTGTGCAGTGGTCAGACACTGCAAAGTGCTGGTATTAAATTAGGCAAAAATGCTCACTTGAGATAAAAATCAGACTTTTCACAAAAGATTTGCAAACTGCAGCCCCGCACCAGCCTCCGCCAGCAGAGCAGGTACTGACAACTGCTGCGCACACCGCGGGCAGGGCAGTTGGTAGAAAGAGCACATAACCAAGGAACAGCAAGTGTGGGAAAAACAGGACTTCTTGTATTTAAGTTTCCATAGCCTTTAAGAGGATCCAACAAATTCAGATATAAACCAGATTGCTTCATATTTTAAGTGTATGGACTTTACATGGCCAATTTAAAACTCTGCATCAAACTGCTTTCTTCTCTGCCTTCCCCTGAAAACAGGTTTTGGGGATGGAAATACTGATCTAAACTAAATCCCAGGAGCCTGACAATCCTTCTGCAGAACTTCCCTGAGACCCTGGGACGTTGCCAGCTTTAAGCGATGGAAAGGAAGACTGCCAGGTCACAGGGCATGCCACAGATGGGATTTGACTTCTAAGCAGTCATTTAATTTAGGCCTGGAACAAGATTTATGGGAGTCTATCTGAAATCACAGAGAATGAAAAAGACACAGGGCTGGGGGGAAGAGGCAGGTAGATGTGAATTCAGATGAGACAAGCTCCATCTGAAGGGTGTAGAATATTCCTGTGAGGCCTCTCGTTTCCATCTCTGTTTTACGGATGGGGAAATGAATGCTGCAAGTAAAAAGATCCATGCTAGCAGAGTGAATAATAACAGAGGGAAGAATAAGGACATACAAGTCCTGCTGCCCAGCTTTATGGTCTAACCCTCCTCCTTCTCCACACACCCCCTCTGCAGGGAGGATGGGGTGAAAAGGCAGAAATTCTGTGTTATTTTCTGTTTGTATCAAACAAGGCGCATCCACAACTGGAGATTTAAAATTGGGTTGGTCTTGCAGACCCATTAGGCAGGAGACGTCCAGCCAGCAGCCACGGAGAAGCTCCCCCAGCACGATCCTTTCTTGCATGTGGTCCCAAGGCAAACGAGGCCTCAGCACAGCAAGAGGCACAGGTATTTCAGTCACGTTCCCTGGAACAGTTTCACTAGCTACCTCCAAGGCATTTTTTTGTTGCTCCTACTGTGCAGCACCTGGCCCAGAACCAAGCTGGTCCTCCTGAGCACTTGTCATTTTCTCTCTTCCCTCTCCTCCCCTCTTACGCACAAAAGAAAAAAAAAAAACCACACAAAAAAAAGAAAACAAAACTGTTTCCCCACAGGCTGCAGACATAAGTGAGATGCAGGTGCAGGCTGCACAAAGCTAATGAGTTCAAATCCCAGCTCCCCACACACCCTCATACAAGATGCCCAGCCCTTTGAAGAGTACAAACGCAAAGAGAACAAGCACAAGTGCGTGCACCTGTAGGAGACGGCGGGGCTGCTCCCTCCTCGGGCCGGTGGTGCAGGTGGACAGGACCCCGCTCCAGGATGCCACACTCACTTCATAGTCATGCCTTTTCCCGAGCAGCTTAAAAGCACAATTCAATGCACTGCAGTGAAGCTGGTCATTATTATCCCCATTTTATAAATGTAGAAGCCGAGGTGCTGGGTAGAGCAGGGAACTCGTTTGTCCAGATCATGCGGTTTGTCAGGGCAAAGACATAGGGTGGCTGTGCCCACCCACTCAGTTCCCTGGTTCTGTTTGTGCCAGTGACTGCCCACTGTGGCAAATTTAACATAGAGGGAGGAAATGAAAATTGCTCCTTTCCATGTTGGAATAGCAGGAGCCGGGGAGACTCCAAATTAGGCCAGATGTAGCCATGTGCCACCGCCTGCCCTGTGTACAGCACACCTCCCAGGTGCTTTCCAAATCAGGACTCACAAACCTCACCGCAAGAGAGAAGCCCGAGGGAGGACTAACTGTGGATAGAGACAAGGACCAATGCCTCCTCTTCTCTCTCACTTCAAATCATTGTGAAGTCCTGTACTTCACCCGGTCCCACAGAGACACCACCTAATAGCACCTTTACTGGGGAGTCCTGGCAGTGATGTGTGTCTTAATCACTGCAAAACTTTGAAAGTCAGTAATAGGAGAAACGTGTTCCTACAGCTTTAGCCAGTACTTTCCAGAATAGTCTGTGGCTCTTCTGCTGGCAGCTTAGGTTCCTGCTATTATTTTGCCTCTTTGCTACATACAGTGAGAAAAGGAAGCTGCCTGCTTCCCCTGCCCTCGACTGGCCGAGCTGCTGGCCAGCCCTTGCCGCAGAGCAAGCTCCCTCTGGGCCCTCAGCATTATGCTGCCTGCCCTGCTCTGCACATCACTAATCAGAAAGACAAGAGAGGCTTCGGCCCTGCCCTTGCAGAGACCCAGCCCCACGTCCGTGGCATTCAGCTGTCCTCCCTACTCTCCCAAGGGTCTACCTTTCCGGCTGCCTCTGCCCATCATCACCTCTGCTCCTCCGGGCAGTGCTGTGAACAGTCAGCCCTTCCCCGTGCCGTGTTCCAGTCCTGGGCCCCGTGGCAGAGCCTGGCTCCATGCCCTGTTCAACAAGCCTCGTCTCACCCTCCTCCCCGCTCTCCAGCCACCAGCCCTACGCAAGTCACACTGCAACACGGCACACTTTACTTAATCCTAGAACACCCCTCCTGTACCCCAGGCTGGCGGGGACACAGTCTTTCGCTACGTGACTTTCACGGTCACGTGCCTGCCCGCTGATGGACAGTCTCACAGAGCTGTGCTGTTACCATGCTTCATATCCAGAGACAGTAACTGTGCAAACCCCAGGAACAGGGACGCAACGCCCACACCCATGTGCCAGTGCCTGGATTAAGACAGAAGTCATTACATCCTACAGTCAAGAGCGGACTGGCGCTGAGATTCCCCAGAGCCCCCCCGCCCCGCGCCACTCAACAGGAAAAGAGCGCCCAGCGCCCTTGCTCACTCTGACAGACGGCTCTGCGGGGCCGTGTCAGCACGCTTTGCTGTGCAGAGCCAAGGGCAGTGGAAAGCCTCCTGCCTGGCTGGAGGTCTGGGCTGCTCTGCAGTCGGTCAGGATCACGCCTGGG
>NW_009606229.1:54286-86907 GCF_000690535.1 Cariama cristata | reverse complement strand
TCTCGTGGCAGCTCCTGCCGGTGCGTGGAGCTCCAGCACACGGGGCAGGGCAGGGCAAGGCTGTGCTGCCAGGCTGCTGGAGAAGCCCGGAGTGCCCAGGCCGATGGCAGCACCCGGCTGGGGGGAGAGACTCAGACTCTCCTCCCCTTCCACAAATCCCTCTCCTGCCTCCTCCCATCCCATATTAGCTGGTGGAGGCTTTCCTTTCTCCATGGTTGGTCTTTACTTTCACAAAGCCCTGGTTTATTTAAAGCATGTGGTCCCAGAGCAGACTGCATGGAAGGAGTGGAGGGAAACGTGCTGGAACCTGGTAGTGGGCTCTGCCGTGGCAGGTGATGGCAGGGTGGGAGCATGAGGAGGGGCCTCGAATCCTGTCCGTCTCACCAGAAACTCGGCTCTAACAGCCCTGAGCGTTGGGAGATCCAGTTACTCGCTGGACAGATTCCCCTTGGTGGGTCTGCCTAGAGGGCAGGACACTGCTCCTTGCTTCTTGCTGGGAGCAGCTGGTACTGGTGGAAGTTAACCCTTCCACTCATCACACCTAGCGTCGCACCCTGCGGCTCTCTGGGCAGGTGGGGTCCCGCCGGCTGGGGCTCTCAGTGGGGCTGGCAGACTGGGGAAGCCCCTGCAGGTTGGCAGCCAAGCGGCACTTCTCCGCAGCGTTCCTGCCTGAGCAGCTTTCCCCACCTTGGCTGCTTTGCCATTTACTCACCAGGAAATGTTTCAGCTTCGCAGGGAGTTGCAAAGCACTTTCTGCCTCTGGTTATTAACCTGCACGCAGGGCTGCGAGGGGTGGCAGAAAATGGGACAGGAAGCCGGGAGTGTGCTTAGCCCCAGTTCGGGCGGTCCTGTGTGCATCCAGCCACAGCGTCGCAGCTGGTGACAAGGGGCTAAATCCATTTGTGGTGCAAACAAGTGTGACTCGCAGTCCAACCCCAGGAACCAGCATAAAACCAGGCCTGAGCTGGACCCCGTGGGGTGGCAGTACGCAGAGCTCTGAGCTGAGACCAGCTGCCTGTTTCCTCAGGGAGCTGAGCCGGAGCTCTGGCCAACCTGCCTGATTTCCCTCTCATTTATTTTAGACTTTCAGCAAGATATTTCCACAGCTACTCCCGATTTACACCAGTGGGAATAAGTGATGGTCCAGGCTCCTCCTCCCAGAAGCCTGGCTGTTGTTCCTCAGATTTCTTCCTCACAGAAAGTATCGAGAGTCCATTTTTTCCCTGTTAAATCATCTGATTTTTTTGGCTCCCCTTTCGATAGGCATTCTTTCTTTCTTTTGCATTAATTTTGCCCAGTTCCAGCACTGACCCATGTTTATGAAAGGGCCTTATGAGCTGTAATGTTAACTAGCCTCAGTTTGCTGATTCAGCAGCAGAATAAATAGGTAATTACACTCTGCCATATGTGTCTCTAATTCCAAATAGATGGTGTCCAAAAGGCGCTGTGCATTACCAGCGGATGACTGGAGTTGGGACTGTAAAAATGAGTAAATTGGTCCCCAAGGCCAGAAAAAGCTCTGTCAAATCCCACTGTTTATATCATACTGAGTGGCTGACTTGTGGTTATTTTGTAATTTAATACTGCTAAATGTCAACGGGAAATCCTTTCAACTACAGTTTGATACCTAGTGACAGAAAATCATTCAAGACTTAGACAAAGCAGCTAGCTCAGAGAGGTGCATTTTTTTCTCTTCATCTTTGCATAAAGAGTGATCTTGCAGCAGCTGCCCTGCCCTGGAGGGGAGAGGGCAAACACACTGCTTGCGTCTTCCCCCAAAGATGCACCCTTCCTCTGCCATGCCCCAGGCGGTGACTGTCAGGCCTTGGGCAGGGCTGCCTGTGCCTCTCTTTCCCAGAGCAGGACTCGCTGGGCTCAGCGTTCCTCGGGCCGCCCCAGTCAAGCCCAGCTGGGCAAGTTTCTTTACTCCTTGCCCTGCACAGCCCAGTGTATGAGACCAATTTATCTGCATGTTTGTATGTAAGACAACAGAAACCCCAGAATGGCCACATTCTCCAAACGCTTCCTGTAAACAAATCCAAATACTCATGCACACGCAAAGGCTGCTCGAGCTACACTGGGGAAGGACCTGCAGAGAAGAGATTGCAAGCGACTTGCAACATGTCTCTTTCAAACGATTAACTCAACCTTGTACACCGTGTTAAATAAGTATGTCTAAACTCGCCCAAAGCAGCTTACTGCACTGCATTCAAGGTGCTGTCTTGCCCACCCAAAGAGCTCCTTGAAGGACTGCTGCTGGGGAGCCATCGAGACAGCAAACAGGAGTCCCCAATTCTGGTGGTTCCAGCTGCTGGTCACCTCCTCAGGGAGGGCCAGCCATCCCCTTTTCCCTGGGATCAGAGCATCGCAGCGGCGCATGCGGCAAGGAGGCAGAGACTCAGCTCAGAGCTGGGTGCGCACAGCCCGGGGAGACCTGCCGTGAGCTCTGCGCTGTGGTGGGAAATTGTGCCCAGCGCTTGCCGTGGGAGGGCACCAGCCTGTGACACAGACGGCGGGGGGGACACTGATCACGGCCCAGCCCAGACAGGCAAGCGGGAAAGAATGCTTTCTTCTTTATGTGCAAACACAGAGCTCTGGTTGGTACAGGTTCAGGCGATATTTCAACAGCTCTTTGTGCTGGGGCAGCAGCAGCAGCAGCCATGTTTTCCAGGGCTGCTGTCCAAGCAGGGTCTATCACACCTGATATTCTTCGCTCAGTCTGTCTCCGGCAGATCTCTCGTCTCTAGGGGCTGAACAGAATAATTAGAGGTCTGAGAGCTGGGCAAAGCCTGTCTGGTGGACGGGGTAATTTACAAATGCTCAGACTGTCCACACTGCTAAGCCAAAGAGGAAGCTTAATTAGAGGCACAGGAGAAATTCATCTGGGAGAAAATTAGGGCAGAGAGAAGCCCCATGCCCTCAGAGGCAGAAGGACACCCTCAGTGCTGCCCGCCCCTTCGGAGGATCCTGCTGGCACAGGCCATCGAGCAGGGCCTTACCGGGAAGCAATAGGCAAGCTGCGGCCCTGTGCCTAAGAGCAAAAAAGGTACAGTCATCCACTCATTGACTCTCCGCCCCCCCCTGCTTTGGGAAGCTCTGACAAGATGTGCCGTACTAGCTCAAGCATCTCTCCAGGGCTGTGTGGCCTGGCCTTATGTTGGCAGTTGCCAGCTCAGGCTAATGGGGTCTGCGGGGAAGCTGTTTCACACTCATTTCTTCTGTTATACACTGTTAGCTGCAAAGTGGAGGGAGCTGCACAAGCTGCTCAGGCAATATGTCTGCACAGATCCCACAGGATCCTGTCTACTGCTCTTCAGTGATCCCTTAGGATCCAGTCTGCTTCCTCAGGGTTAGGCCAGTGGCTTCTAGAAAATGATGACTGATCAGCTCAAAACTTTCTCTGCTGGTTTGGAGTCGCACAGCGGGAGCTGCCTGGCTCCGCGTACCATCAAGGCAATGGTCATCAACAGAAATTCAGATCGGGCTAGAGACTGTCACAGTACCGGGAGCGTGAACAGCTTGTGTCACAGCTTCTGGGGCTGTGCCAATGCTTACAAGAAAGTACTTCAAAGGTTTGCTCCTTACAAGCTCCCCAAAAATCTGGAAAAGCCCTGTGATTTAGGAGGCAATATTCTTTTCCCAGCATTTCCTCTCGCAGTCTGGGGGATGGAGCTATTTTGTGGCTAAGGCAGCCAAAGGCTGGGGCACAGAGTCCTAGATCTGCTCCAGCGATTTGCTCTGGGGCTTTAAGCAAATCCTTTTTGGCCCAGCTTCTTGCAGGCACCTGACAGAGACAGGAGCCAGTGTCTAAATGCATTCCTTCTCCGAGTCCTACTTTCCCCATTTTTAAGCTTGGTTAATACTCTCTCACCCCTTCCCGGGATGGCGTTAGTCTTTGTTAGTACATTTGAAGCATGCCAAGATCTGCAGATGAAAGAAATACGATAATGCAATGATACTGCATGATTATCTGTTGGACTTGGAGACAGCCCTCACCCTGTATCCGGACTTGGCAGCTCCTGGCATCTCCAGAAACACCAGTTAAACAGCTGGAGCACTGAGGGGAAAGTCAGCAGCATCCATACCATAGCTGTGGAGAGGTGAGCAGCTGCCGTCCTTGACAGTCCCAGTACAAATGGAAGTGTTACCGTTTCTACAGGACCATAAAATCCTAACTCCTACTACATGGGGCAAAGGCACCTGAATTCACTCTCTAATTCTGCAGCACAGTTTGAGGAGAGGAAAATGCCCATCACACAGCAATCACTGTCACCCCTGGAGCCCCAGGGGAGTTCCCCTCCCACCTGCAGCGTTCTGCCATGCTGTGGAGAGATGGGAAGTTTGTTTTCTTGTGGAGCCTAATCTGGCCCTTCTGATAAACAGCTCAAAGTAGGACTTACTCAGGGTAATTCAAAGCCATTCTCTTACCCTCCCCAGCATGACACAGAGAGGGTTGAAGGTGGGTCCCCTGCTCTGCCTCGTAGCCTGAGTGCTTCCTCGGATAATGCTGATTTTTTTCATCACAGTGAAGCTAGGTCCTGTGTGGGGCTTATTCCACCTATTGCTTTCTAAATCCAGCAACTCAAGAACTGCAACCAGGAAAATAAATTCAACTCATTGGCACAGCTGAGCTGAAATAAGCCCTGTGCTAAGGCCAGCAGGCGGGAGATGGTGTCATCTTTAATGATGATTTGGGGTGCTACAATATCCCTGTGGGGTGCCAAGTACTGCCTCTCACAAACTCACCATCAAAAACCACAGCTGTTTGCAGGGCTCTGGGCACCTTGCAGGAGGGGTCAGTCTGGGAATGACAGTTGTTCCCGCTCACAGACTGACTCCCACTCAAAAAGCAGTAGCTTCCCTGGCTGGCAAGGGCCAAGTCAGACACTTCTACAGCAGGCCAGGCCCTCAGGTTAGGACTGGCCCCAGTACAACTTGCCGCCGGCTTCTCCTGCTGCTACCTGCAGCCAGAGAGGCACACGAGAAGCGTGGGATGTCTCTAGCCACTAGGAATTACTATTCATGTGATCTTTCTTTCCCCATGGCCTCATTTGGCCCAAACCCCAAATTCCACAGCACCAACACTGTGCCGCATCTTCACGCTTTGCTCTGCCTGAGCCGCTGGGATGTGTGTTGCATGCGCACAGCCTCCTGTGAGTGGAGATAAGGCTGGGGCAACTGCGATATGGTATGTGGGGGATTTCCTAGCTTGTAACAATATCTTAGATTTTGAGATCAACATGGAGGGGAAAGTCTAGTTTGCACAATAGTCCCTGTAAAGCAAGGCAGCCGCTCCTGTACAGCAGAAACAGCTTCACTCTGATGGTCCCAAAGCCAAGTTAAACTCCTGAACTGCTTACTTCTAAAGCTCCCTACAGCAAGATCCAGCCCTCTGGGGTGCTGAGGGGACCCATGAGACAGGGCTGTGTTCTCAGAAATAACAGCTGAAGATGCCCAGTCGTGGTTTGTTTGATGAGATCTCTGGGCCAGCCATACCTCCCAAAGTGAGGTCTGTTTTTCCTTGTATCCCTGGGCCTTACACACAGGACTGCTGACTCGTGCATTTGAGGACCAAGTGCCATGAAGAGGATGCCTGGGCACACGCGGTGGCACTGAGTCCTTTGCACTGAGCATGGCTAGAAAAGGGGGCTTTGGCAGGCAGGTGCAGAAGAGCTCTGACAGACCGTGACTGGCCAAGACGGTCACTTGAGGAAAACTACCCTGGCCGGGGAGGTAACGTGTCCTGGCTCCAGCCCAGAGGGGTGGCAGGGACAAGGAGAGATGAACTCCTCGGACCTGCAGGGCCAAACATGGCAACAGGGCTGCCTGTGCTGTTTCCCCTGGGGTAAATCATGTTTGCGGGGAGGAGGGCTGGGTGAGGGGTTGTCAGACATGCGGCTGTGCTTTGGCAGGCTAGATCTGCCCTGTCACCCCAGCCTGAAGTGACACCTGCCAAGCCCTTCCACTCCGGCTGGGAGAGATTAAAGGATGGAGTGGCTGACGGTTAAGGCTCAGTTCATTAGAAAGAGTCCTGTTAATTGGGTATTAACTGGCCTCTGCTGGGGATGTGGGACACATGGGCTGGGAATACAGGAGCTGCAGTGTGATGCTTGTCAGACATTTGAACTTTGGCAGGCTGGTGTAGCTGGCATGAGGAGGGCAGCCCAGCCCTCAGCTGGCATGTCAGGCCATGCCCCTTGGAGATTCATGGCTGCTATTGTCTTGGCCAGACTAATCCTTCTTACTGGGATACTGGTCTGGTTTTTCCTCCCCATCCCAGATTGTGTATCACACCTCTTGGGCTTTGCTCAGTTTAAAAATACATGTTTAGGGCTTAATCTGTGCTGCTTTAGGGCACAAAGACCAGGCTGGCCCTGAGATCACCTGACATTAAGTCCTGAAACAAAGCCCTTAGGGCAGAGTCCTCATACTCTGGCACTAAAGTCTCAATTCCTGTCGCCTGGAAACATAACAGGATTGTCTCCGTTTAGTGGGATTATGTCTGAAAAAGCCTTTTGTTACTGCCACTCTCTGCTCCAGGGTTGACAGCTGAATCAAACCAGATGGGAGTCCCACGGTCAGCGCGAGGAAATGGTGGAGGGCTCCTGGCTCTGACATGGGCTGACCTTGGACAAGTCACTCCATTGCCCTACACTTGGCCTCTCCTCCCTGGGGCAGAGGCGAGGAAGAGGCCTTCAGAGATCAAATGCCTGTTGCCCTAGACACACCAGGAAGCTGTGTGCAGCTCGAGTAGGGCCAGGGGTTATGGTCATTTCTGTCCCTCTTTGACCTGAGAAGCGAGTCTCACATGTACGTCAGGAACAGCATCCCGCAGTGGGTGCTGTTGGGGGACAAGTGTGTGACTGTTGGCAGTACAGCAGGTCACGTTCACAGCGGGCTAAGGAAACACAGGGAGCACAGAGATTAAATGGGAAACAGGAGGCTTCCTGTAAATGATTCTTGTCTCCCCTTTATGTCAAACCACAGCAGCGTCCCCTCACATTAGCACCCTGTGCTATCGGCAAGGCCTCAGCTTTCTTGGGGTTGGTAGGATGAAACTGCCCAGCCCAGAGCTCCCCCAGCTCTGCTCCGAGCAGCAGCCCTGGGAGGATGCTGCTGGAGGTGCCTTCCGACGCAGAGTTGCAACCAACCAGCTCCCCCTGACACTTGCAAAGCTGCAGTAATGACGGAAGCCTCTCTACCTTTAAGGCATGAGATATGCTATACACAGCAAGAAGGTTTGCCTAATTAACTCCGATTGTATATGACATTGTCATGTTGATTTACTAAATATACGCGGGAAATCTCTTTATTTCACCAGCTGATTGGTGACATAATCTGGGTCTGTAAGGAGCAGCCTTGACACCAATTCCCTCTGGTTATGTTACCTGTCTTTTCCACCTGCAATCGCATCAATGAAGCCCACAAGGAACTTCAATAACTAATTTATTCATTTTGCTTCTGATTTATAGTAAAAAGGAAAGGATGTCAGGATACACTTGTCTAGAATGACAATCAAGCCCAGAACCCTTCCAAGCTCACGCCTTCTCAAGAAGTAGAAGGCTTCACCTTAGCAGCATGTGCATCGTGCAGATCGCAATTACCAACCACTTTTGTGTTACTGTAGACTCACACCAGCTGGGAGAAAGTTTCCAGGTAACGCAAGCCTGGAAAAGTCAATTATGTTGCTCCCTTATCTGCTAAAGATATGGGTATCCCGGACTGACACGTGACATTTCAATCATGCTCCTCATGTCCCCACTTGCCCCAAAATAATTACTCCATGTTTACCAGGCTGTGCCGGAGTCCTGCTTTTGTACTGTACCATGGTGGAAAGGGCACCACAGACCCCTGGGATGACTTGTATGAGCAGCAGGCACAGGATGAAGACTCAAGTTGATGCAAATGAATCCACAACTGTCTGTTTATGCATCCCAGTAAAACTGCGGTATGGCTTAAGGAGCTTCCACATGATTCAACCTTACTTACACCAAAGTACAGATTTGCAAATCTGCATTCGCTGTGTAAAGAAAATGGACTCCAAGACAGCTCTGAAAATCTCATACTAAAACTTCTCCCCTCTTGTGTGACATGGGAAATTTTCAAAAGTTTGTTTTGGCAGCCAACAGTTTTCAGTATCTAACCATGTGCCAGAAGGTCAAGGCCTTCCTCCCCAGATGGAGAGCCCAGAAATAATTACCGATCTCCTCTTTAGAGGCCACAATGAAATCTCTTTCTGAAAGAGAATACAGTCCTATGCCATTTGTTGAAAAGCAGCTGTGTGTGGTGGTGGTGCCTCCGGAGCACTGCTGCAGACTTCCACTTGCACAGGTCTGCAGTAACTGGGCTGGGCGGTGGTGTGTGCAGCTCCTGCAGAACTGACAGGCGTTGTTGGGGGCTGAGAGAGACTAGAGGACACGTCCCCTGCTCTCAGCACAGAGGTGGAAACAGCATTGCTCTGCACCGTTCATCCTGCCCCAGATCAGCACAGCACCATCCCAGGCCACCACAATGGCATTTCCCATTCACCACAACTCTGTTTGACATTGTTTCCCAAACTTGGAGGTTTTTTTTGAGGCCCAGCCCATCACTGAAGTGGTAGTCCTCAGGGGCTGGCAGGATAAGTGGCCTTACACTGGCAGAGGCACCCTGGGAGACTAAGAATGCCTCCTTCAGCAGTTCTCTGAGTTACTCCAATTTCTGCCTGGAACAACTAAAGTTACAGACCAAAACCACTTCCTCCTGCACACGGACTGTCCTCATCAAGGCAGCACTCCTCATCGCAGTGAAACAAGGGCCTCATTTGGCAGAGCAATCAGGGGAGCAGGGTTAGCTGCTCAAAGGGATGTGCAGATACTCTGTGTCAGGCGTCGAGCCTAGCTCAGCAACAGAGAAAGCAGGGGACAGGGGAACACGCAACTCCATTGGATGAGAGCCTAGTTAAGATCCGTCTGTGTCAGCCCAAAGCTTAATCTGGATTGATGCAAACTGCAGAAAGTATCATTAGAGACTGTCTGGGGAAGTCACAGAGCTTCTCTGCTCCCTTCTTGTCTTCCCCAATAATAGAGATATTTCTGTTTACAAAGGTGGACTTGATCCTCAGAATTTCCTCTGTAGATCTCTAGTATTTGCATGTGTCACCCTGTTTTCCCTGGCTCATTAATCACTCACTGTGCTTGTCAAATTGGAGCAGCGCCTGCTGTGCTCCTCCAACCTGCTATAGGGGCCCCAGGCTGAGCGTTTCTCCTGCTACTGTATAGCCGCTTTACAGCACTTCAGAACGCAGCCCCCCAGGGTATGCCCGACGCCCACTTTTGCAGCACACCCTAAGAGCCCCCACATCCGCATGGGAGCGTTGCCCTGGCAGACCGCATGGCACATAGCTGGCTTGTTTGCTACAGAACAAAAAGCTTTCCTTAAATTCCAAATAAAACATCTTCTATCATCCCTGAGGTCAGCCTGGTGTCTCCCGTACTCTGACACACATATACATCCCTGGCCTTTACTGTGCCTCCAGCCAAGCACCCAGTGAGCCGAGGTCCCCGTGCCTGGGACAGGAGAGCCTCTGGCCCGTCCTGCTCACACGATACAAGTGCTCTCCTGCTCTAGACTTCATACTTCTCTCTCTTCCATTACATTCTCACTCTTTGGTTCATTTTCTTCGCCTTCAGCAAACAAGAAGAAAAAAGAGAAAAAAATACGTCTGTACATGGCCTTGGGTCCACTGGCTTTAAGGACCTTTAAGGCCAGGGCTGAGATCCACTTTCCAGGTGATAGCCTGTTTTCTCCCTGCGCATCTCACCCATAACGCGATGCTAGCTCGTTTCTTCTCTTCACCGGGAGCAACGGCTTTTTACAGCACAGTCCCAGTCTTTGATACGAGATGAAAGCATATCTTGCCCAGCCACCCCGGGGACTGGGAGAACTGTGGGGAGAGAAGGAGAATATGTCAACAAGATGTCAGGAGAGCTCCGGCACAAAGACCTGTTTACAGCAGAGAGAGCCTGGACCAGTGAGAGAGGACCAGGTATGGTTTAAACAAGATCTCTTGGAGCCAGGATGTGGTTCAGGCCTGTCTTAAGCAAAGCAGGGATTGTCTCTGCAGTGTGCAGTGTCTCTGGCTGATTAGGAGCAAAGCCCATCTCCTCCTTCCTGCCTTCCCTGTCAGCTGGAGCACACAGCTTACAGGAACAGCTCCCTTTTTTTCTTCTCTCCTGTTTTTAATGCCCAGTCTCTGTGATTGGCATGAGAGGCTGAGTCCTGGCAGGGCTGGGGAAATTCAATATTGCTAAGACCAGGACAGGAAACAGCAACGTGTTCCTGCAGTCACAACTCTGCATTAAGTAATTTGGGTATTAAGCTGAAGATGACACAATGAAATGCTGAAACTATCCCAGCTTACAGGGCAAAACGATCTCAAAAGGGTTCCATTTGGAATTTCTAAGACACCACCTTGTTATCAAGCTTTGAAATATCTATTTAGGCATTTTTCAAAGCTGATCTATCGGGGTGGGAGCAAGACCAAGGGTGGCTCAGTCACAGAGCCTTGTGCAGAGTGAGGCACATGCCGACAGCACCCCCGCTGAGCCCCGGGGCCATGGGACAGTGGGATCCCCACTGCAATGCTGTTCTGCTACGCTCAGTGTTAACAATTTAAGCTGCGAGAACTGCCATGTGATCCCAAAGAAGGACGCTGTGCAAGATCCCCATCCTATCGAGTAAGCCAGGGATGACAGAAGACAGGAGATGTTTCCCTGGACACTGATGGGAAAAATCCCACAGGTTCAAGGTAGTTCTTTCCATTTGAAGATTTTTTAACAAAAATGTCCCTGAGCTTCCTGGTCTGCAGAGCTAGATGGGAAACTTCAGGAAAGCCAGGTCTTTCAGGAGATTACCAAGACTGCCTATTTTTAGTCAAGTCAGAGGTACTCCAGAGGCAGAGCCAGTCATGGCTGACTGACGTCCGCATTAACCAGAAGGGCAGCTGGGCTCCAACTGAGGAGTGGAAAAAGTTAACTCTGTCTCATCTCCAATTGCAGAGCCATGGAGCTGAGAGCTCCAGAAGCCAGGACTGACACATGGCTGCCTTTCTGCACATGCTGTTTACTTTGCTCTGTAGCAAAGGCTGGAAGCCCAGGATGAAACCCGGATGCTTGCTGTTCAGTATGTCTGTGTCCATGCAGGGCTGTCAGACCAGCTGAGGCTCCTGTTTTACCTCCCCCTGTTTCAACTTTTCACCAGTGAAAATGAGAATTTGAAGGACAGTTTGAAACTGAGGCTTAATGTAAAGTTACTTTTGAAGTCTTATTTGAATGTTAAAATGAAGCTCTGTAAACCTCTAGTTGAATCCCATTAATAGCTATTAAATTTCCCAAAGGAGTTAATAACAAGTTATTGATTTGTACACTCAGCAGTTAAGCAATGAAAAGGAAAAACCAAGACCACAGAAATCTGTGAGGGTAATGCCAGAATCACACTTTGACACAAACAAACACTGGAAAATATTTCACTTAAGGTTTTCCATATGACAAGTGAAAAGAGGGAATACAAAAATCCATTGTCTTTAAATGTGAAGCTGAACTGCCGTAATCCTGCGGATTGTTTCCGGTAGAATACATGCCATTTCCACAGTGCTGTGTTAATTTCTTTCCTACTTTTCTTTAGGAAATTGCGACAAGACCCTTGAAAACACATTCTCGTTTATGTGTGCAAAAGTGAAGAGTAGGCCAGCTGAGCAACACCCCCCTCCTCGCTAACTCACTCATTAACAATGGGCTTAAATATAAGCTACTGCTTAGTCCCATACCCACAGATACACACACTTTTCTATTCATATTTCATTCATCCCAAAGTAAGTATTTCTATTAAAAATCTCTACAAATGCAGAAAGGCAAGGCATACCCCCAGTATTGAATGGCAATTAAGCAATTCACTTTCCTCTAAAACTCGTCTTCTGTAATCTTCATCAAGAAAATCAAGCCAACCCAAAGCAAATTAATATAGATATGCCTGCTCAAAGTAAATAATTGTTAGAGCAATCTCTCCACTGGGGAGGGTTTAATTCTCTTCTTTTCTTACTGTTTACAGAGTCGCTGGCAAAGAAAGGACATGTTTCATTTTCTCCACTTCAGTGGGGTGATCTAATGGACTGGAGTGGACTCACTAAAGCTCTAGAGCATGGTATAAATGGGCAACAGCCATTAGACAATGCAGGAACAAGACAAATCAGCCCTTTTTAGCTTCAGGTCCTCTATGTAGCCCATGGGACTGAGCTAATGCAAGAATTAGGCAAATAGAAACCCAAACATTCAGTCCCTTAATGACAGGAGCTGCCTTCCCTCAGGGACAGGATGCTTCCCTGCAAGCAAGACAGAGGGACACTGGGAGGAGACATGGTGGCACAGAGCCACAATTAGGGGTGCTTTGTGGTGAAGGTAGCAGGGGAAGAGGATTTTCCATATCACATCTTACAGGGAAGGAGTTTGAGGAGCCTGTGATACTGCTCCCCTGGCCCAGGTGCTGGGAACGAACCGGGCTGCGTTTTCGACTGAGACTGTAGGTGTCCAGGCTGCCTGCCAGAGGACGCTTGGGTTAAGAGATGGCCCCCATAGCCCAGCCCCAGGTTGCTCTATGCTGTCCTCCACAATACATTCACCAGTTAGAGCAGTCCAAATTCCCTTTGACTCATCCCTGTGGGGCACTTGTGCACTTATTTGACTGACTTCTGGGAGCATTCCCTGGCATAAGTGATCAGGAAAAGAAATTTTCAGAAAGTCACCTGAGTCAGCATCATTCACAAGCCTAACCTGTACTTCACCCACACAGGCACTTAGACCAGAACTGCTTACCGGTTCTTCCAGTCTAGGCACCAGAAACAAGTCTGTGTCTGATCTCACCGCCCACCTCAAAAGAGCAGAGCTGCTGTCTGGAGTATCTGTGATCAATGTATAGAATCAGAGAGTCTGAAATAGTTATTGTAGAACAGAAGTGAAAGTTGTGCTTCGGCACACCGCCTTGTTCCTGGAACAGGCACAGAAGCAAAATGAGCTATAGAGGTTAGTCACTGCTCTGACCTCATGCTTTGGCCAGCATGGAGTCACAGGGCTGAAACAATGCCATTTCCCGTGAAAAATGATTCAGAAGTCTAACGTATACCCCACTTCCCCGCCCAATCTGGTGTCTCCTAACTCCACTCTATTTCTACCTTATTCAAATACTATGTCCCTTTGATACTGTGTAAAGACACCTGTCCTGACTTGCCAGAGCATTCAGTTCTTGCTTTTTTCCCCGCATCTGTTTCTACAGCCTTGCTTGATTTCTCTGCCCGGCGCTGTGACCACACCGGCCTTGCTGCAACATAAATGAAGAGGAGATGCTCCACTAAGTAAGTGAGAAAAAACATTATCAATGAAGATCCAAGGAGAAGGCAGGCCAGCACATCCAGCATTCCCAGGGTGTCTTGGAAGATGAGTACGAAGGCCTGCAAGGCATTGTTGCTATTGTACATACGTCTGTGCCTGTATGGATGCTGACATTCCGACAGAACAAGAGAGATTTGCTCTTCCCACTGTTTGCTCCATTTTGGCTCAGCACCATGAGTGGACTCAGACAGATCCATCCTGAATGCATGTCTCCTACCTTCCTCTCTGCCGACATGTGTCCTGATGCAGCACTGTGAGCAGCTTTATAAAGACAAGTGCACTTTAAAGTGTGACCCTCTGAAAGGCATTTACAGCTAATGGCGGAAGGCAGAGAGAGAATAAACATGGATTTTTCAAAAGCCAGTGTAAAAATGGTGTAGAATTAAGCTAGAAGAACAGAAATTACAGCTGGAGCCTATGATCCAGGCTGAATAACTGAACAGCTGGAGGTCTTGTCCTTGAGGTGCCAGGGGATGTGGCTTGTTCTTCAGATAGGTATTGACCACTAGCACATTTCCAGATTTATTGGAAAGTCTTGTTAGAGTTTCAAAACAATGGTTCCCTCTCCTTACACCAAAATAAAATTTAAAAAAGGCTGATAAAATACAGAGTAGCCTCACAGGCAATTGGAGGTATGGCAGCTCCTACCCACTGGGTATAATTTTTAACAACCCAAACCAGCTCCAGAATAAAGCACAGAAAATGTCAGCCCTTTGTATGAAAGGGCTTTTGAAAAAGCCAAGCTGATTCCAATTTGCCAGAGGCATTAAGACAGCATATGTCACAGTGCCCGGGAACTGAAAGGCTAAGAGTTGGCTCCAATGTGCTGGATAATGGAGCCACTGCTACTAGTCCAGTGAGCTCCGGCTGCCACCCTGCTCCTGGTAGCAATTTCCAGCATGCTGGCACTCGGTGCAGGCCACCTGCAAGGCAGATCTGGTCTGTCGGAGGAAACTGGGACCTATTTTAGTTGCCCAGCTGCAGCTCAGCTCATTTGCAAGAGGCAGCCTGCCACATTAGAACTCCTTTAGGAAGCACCAGGAGGCAAACCAATCTGCTGCCTCTGAAAACAAGATGGGTAGGAGGGTGCATCTCTGCCCCTGCTTAGATGGGGAGCAGAGGGGATTATTGTGGGAGGCAGGAGAATGCAAGGGCTGTCTCCTTACCAAACACACTCTGCTTTGCTTCAGAGAAGACCTCTGACATCCCCAAGGCTCAGACATAAAATCCCAGGGCAACTGAAGTTTGTGCCAACATCTCCTGGAGACTGCCAGGGCCTGGCACACCAGTCTTGTCAGGCCTTGCAGGGCAGGGGAATCCCCCCAGCAATTGCCTCTCCAACTCTGCTCTCCGCTGGCTGCCCCCCTTCCTGGGCAGGGGCCACGCTCGCTCTGACTGCCATTGCGAGCAACCCTTGCAGCTGCTCTGGCTGGAGAGGATCTACTGTTGAAGTGGCCAGGCAGGTAACCCAGTCCCTTTTGGGGCCAGCCATGGACATACTTTACCCCATGGCATTGACAAGAGATGTTGGTGTCAAGAGTCAGCGACCAGCCGAGCAAAGAGTCAGGACTGGTCCCTGCAGACCTAGTGAAACAGGAGAGGTGAAGAGTTTGCCCTGGGTCTTAACCTTGGGGCCTGGTGCGTGGTGGAGCCAGATAACTGGGTTGCACCAGGCCTCCGTGCTGCTGCTCCAGACAAGGCTGCAGAGCCTGTGGGGCAGTCCTCTGGGACTGCCACCGTCCTGCTCCCTGCCACGCGGCTCCCGTTGGAGGCTGCACCATCTGATCAGCTGCAGAGCAGCACTGGATCCGGGTCTGCACCCGCTCCCCGTGGCAGCTTCCTTCTGAAGCAGAGCTAAGCGAGCACACAGCACACCAGAGAACCTGCCAAGCCACAACAGCAGTGCTGGAGACCATGCCGTGGCACTGGTAGGTGGTATGTACCCCGTGAGCATGGAAAGAGCTAAGCCAGAGGAGAATAATGAAATATTGCTGTTTCTTCCAGGCCTGGCCTTTTATCGGATACAACTTCCTTCTCTTTAGTCACACATTCCTGTTCTCCTGCCAGAACGCAACCTCAGACCTAACAGCAGAGATGACTGAAATGCCTGTGCTCACACATACCCCTGTATCCTCTTTCTTGCTCCAGCTGCAAGGTACCTGCTCAACTACCTGAGGAGAAACAATAAAATTGCCCCTCCACAGTCAACTGTCAGGCTCCAGGAGAGCAGCGCTGTTCATGGCTATTTATGTTTCAATAAAAAGCAGTGCAAATACAACCACAGAAACCAACAAGAGACCTACGTCCTCTTGAGAGAAAAATCGGTCACTCCCGCATCTATTGGCCTGCTTTCTTACCAGAAAGTAGTGGCCAGGTGGTACGGACAGGAATGAGTCAGACACAGGACTGGTCATAAAGTGAGCGGGAAATGAGAGGTATTGTCTGTGCAAAATGTGCTTATCAGAGGGCTGGAATGAAAACATTCATTTTCTTAGGGAGTGTTTTTAGTGGAAATGTTCCCAGTACTTTTTTTAGGAAAAAGGCCTAATGCTTCAATTTTTTCACTTTTTCTCATTATAGAGAAAGGTTTTTAAACCATGCAGAGGCTGTTATTTGTGGGATAAAATGTTTCTCTGACATTAGCCTGCAGTGAACATCCCAAGAACGCCAGTTTACTCGTGGAAATGATCACAAACCAGCAAATCCTAAACCACCCTGAAAGAATGTTCCTTAAAGGGAATTATGGGCTCACAAACCAGCTTTTGCACCTGATGCCATGAGTTACACTTACTCAGTTTGGGAAGTGAAATGCTATCGCGTGCACTGATGTCAAACCAGAGCAATGCAAACTTCAGTTGTACACGCTGGCAGTTTCCTGTCACAAACAAACTGCAGACCAAGAACTCCTCGTTACTACTTCAGTCATTTCAAAGAGTAAATGTAATTATCGTGATTTGATCAGGGACAACAGAGAAAGAGGCATAATTTGCTGACAAGAGTATTTGCAATAATTAATCTCCCAGATCTTGCCTTACAGGGTCATGGACGTCTTGAAATGGGAAATGGGATGTTTAAATCATTTGTGTTCCTTTAATCATCTGCACCAGCCAGGGTGACTCAGGGCCTCCCACCCAGAGTCCGGCAGGTCCAGAGAGGACAGGCAGGGCCCAGGCACCGCTCCCACCCAGGGTCCAGCAGGTTGCCTTAGTTCCCGTTCCTTCCAGGGACCAGGACTCTGCAAATCGGGAGGAAAAGCCCTGCTTTCAGTTAATGGAAGGAGCTGCAAAGCCTTTACAGACATCAGTTCAAATGGCATTTTATCAACAGGGGAGTAGTTCAGCATGGAGGCCTGAACCGAAATGCCATCAAACTAAGCCCACAAGCTCTGGGGTTTACCACAGGGTGAGTGTGGGGAAGTTTCAGCTCTGCTGATAAATAAAGAAGACACCCAGCTAAGACAGATGTAAAATCGGTAACCAGACCGCATGTCTCAAGCAGGCTGGCAGCCTAGCAGAATGGGGAGGAGTCAGGCAGAGCAGACAGGGCACCGGTGGGTTTAGAGAAGTCAAGTCAGGCATTAACCTTGCCCTGCAAGCTGCCAGGAGGGCCGGAGCAGCTCAGCATCTGAAGCCTCACTAGTCCTTGGCCTTGCTGACACTACCCACAACAAACCAGTGACGCTCAGTGGGAATAGCTGGATGCTGTGCTGAAGACACCTCCGCTCCCTCACAAAAATCAGGGATGTGTCCCACATCCTCCCTGTGCTCTGTCTGACTGCAAAGGGCTTCGTTTCAGCCACCCAACTTGCCTCAGGAGGGAAAGGATTACATGAGCAGGAGCATGCGTGTCTCCAAGTCTGCCCATGTGCTGCTTGTCCTCATGGCATCCAGGCAGGTGGGTGGTGCAGCATGAGATGGGAGTTGGCTGATGCTGCTGTAGCAGCCATACGCTGTGAAAATGAGCCTGAGAAAGCAGTATTTCTTTCATGGGGAAAAAAAATCCTGCTCACTTGAAAGGCAGCTGAAGCAGAGTTTAAAAAGGGTGCCTGAAAGAGGTAAACAGAGCCAGGATGCAAGCTGCATTTGATGTCACCATGTCCAGTGTTGAGCTTTGGCCCCTGGGCTGAGACTGGCTCACTTTGCTCCCTGGAATGAGGCCTGTCAAAACTCTCCTACCTTTGATCACCATTTGCAGGAAAATGATGTACACATTAGATGCTTATTAACATTTATGTAAGTCATCTGCTGCAGTAGCAGTTTATCTTGTCTGCTGTTTGCCTGTGGGGAAAAAAGAAAACTCACAAAAGGCCTGTACAGAAAAGCCCCTGGACCACAGCACTGGGAAGGTGTTGCTGAAAAGTCCATCTGATCCCTCAGCACCAGTCTTATTTCTCGCTCCCACAGTAATTCCCACAGAGGCAGAAGCAGCTCAGGAGGTGAGCTTCCCTGCTAAACTCTTACTGTTGCGTTACCAGGTTAAGTGGTTAACTGGATGCGCTCTGCTTTTAGAAAATGGTTCACTGAGCACAGCTGTCACCAAACAACAGCATAGCAGAGACTGAACAAATGCATTCAGGGAAAATCAGATAATAGAGGTGGAAAGTGTCCTGTGATCCATTTAACTGTGTCTGCTCCCATGAGAACACCACAGAGACTACTGGATTTGGTAAACCAGCACGAGCGCGCACACACACATGGTAGAACACGCTCACACACAGCAGCCCTCGGGCAGGGCAGAATGTGTGACCCTGCCAGCAGGCTGCTGGGACCAGCATGGACATCACTAATGGTCTCTGTGAGCAGGTCTGGAGGGAGGGATGGACACTGTACTCCGGCCAGGACTAATCTCAGTGAGCTGCTTGCTTCACAGAGCCTGTTCAGCAGATGAAATCTCATCAAAGCACTGTGTGCTGTTTACACTGAGCCAGGTGAGTCTTGCAGGCTCTCCTGCTCACCTGGCTCAGACAGACTCAGACCCCTCTCCCCACTGTTGGCTTAATAATTAAGAAGTTGTTCTTGCCAGGTTAAGGACCCATCTTTCTTTACAGAGCAGCCGGCTCTGTTTACCCCTAATTGCACTCTAGGTAAGAGGTTAAGAGGAAAAAGGATCTTATTATCTGGGTAAGCTGAAAAAAAAATCCCCGACCAGGAGGGCCAGCACAGCTGTTCCTGCTTCTCCAAGGGCAGGACTCTGCCTCTGGAACCTCCCCCGAGCCTCATCCCTACCCTGGAGAATTAATTATCTGCTCCTTGTGCCTGGGCAGAGAGTGGAGAGAGACGATTTCTTTGTGTTACGAGAGGAATTGTGAGACAGATTAATTAGGTCTCGCTCAGGGTTCAAAGTCAATTAAAGCCCAGCCTGGAACAGCTCAGGTCTGCACAACACGCTATACCTGTATACAGAGTCCTGCGTATGTCCACGTACAGAGCACTGTGTTGAAGCAAGGAAGAATTTCTCCTGCAAGGGCCCGACACTACTCAGACAAATCCTATCGATCAGCTAAAGTCTACAGAATAAAACCCTCGTGACATTAGCCATGCTCTGCAGTCCAGGGGACCAGGAATGTTACTACAAATGCCTGAAGTGCCAGCTGCCCTGAACCCTGCAGTGAAGGTACTGGTTTCACAACACCCAACAATGACAGACCTTGTAACGTAGGTGGCAGTGGCTTAGCTCTCTGTAGCTCTGTCCTAACCAAAAAGGAGCAAAAAGGCTAGCATGCAATAAATGCACTCTGCAGCCCAGCAACTAATACGAGGTGGAGCTGTGAGTGCAGCACAGAGATTAAGTGGGGCAGCCGCCAGGGCACCCAGCTGGGATTCCAGCAGGACTCGGTAAGTCAGAATTTAATGAAAGATGCACAGAGGACTTCATACAAACCATCAGGACAATTCACCAACCTGGCAGGAAGAGGTTTTAAGCACAGAGTATCAGAAAAAGCAGGTTCAAGAATGCTGAATTTCTCCAATTGTGTTTAATCTGAAATGGACAGCATAAAACACCGGTCTCTCAATAGTAATTTCCGTCAAAGGAATGTGGACTCCATTTGGGAAGGCATGTTGTCTGGGTTAATTTCCATGCAGATGTACTCACATTTCCATGCAACTCGGAAAACACGCTCATTTTTGCAGGTAGGGATGCTCCCTGACATAGCTAAGAGATGCTGTAATAGAGGCTCTGTGTGAAGCACAGTGAATTCATGGCAGGAACTGCTTTCCCATCTCCTGAGCACACCAGTCAGTTCTGAAGCAATTTCTCCTTCTCTGTTAACAATGTAAAGCTTTGGCAGATTATCCGACTTAAAAAGTAATTTAAACTGCACTTATAAAATATTTCATGAAACATTTCTAAAAACATTGCCACTTTCACTCCCCAGCCATGACAGTAGCAATTGAAAGAAGGATAGCGCAGTGAAACCTCTCCCTTAAACTCAGATCTCTTGAAATTTCTGCCGCTTCAAGCTGCTATTTCTATTCTGTATTCACTTAAAAGGTGTGGAAAATAGGCATATTCAATATCAGATTTTGTTGTTTTAAAACTCGAGGAAGTAAATACTTTGATCTAATCACATGTAAATTATGTGTCACTGTTAAAATATGGGACTGCATGTAAATCTCAGATACAAAAGAAGTCATCACCGTCTCCATGTAGAATGAAAAGAAATGTAGAATATTAAAATCAGGAGGTTCAACTTTATTAGCATAACAGCTTCAGTTTATATTCATGTGCACCAAAAATGCATTCACAGCAAAATAACTCAGAAGAAAAGCCCTGATTCAGCACAGTAATTTAACTCATATTTAGCTTTAAGCATGTGCTTAAGTCCAGCTGGGCTTAAGTCCAGATGAAGAAAAGTCCTCTGATAGTCAAGACAAAGCCAATAAAAGTTGAACAAATGATTGCAGGCTGACCAAAAAATCCAGAATAGTTTTTATCTGAGTTCAGTCTTTGTTTCAATTCAAGTGTGTTCTGTTGTTACAAATCTCTTTGTCTGGGTCTAAACCAAGTCCTCTGAGGCTAATAAATTCATAATAAATACTATCCTTGAAGGATGGAGGACAAAAGCTTCCAGACTGTATCAATCCTCCATTGACAGCAAAAGAGATAGATGGAGCAGCTACAGGTAACACCAGGAAAAGCCAAGTGGAGCATACTGGTGTATGAAGAGAGCTGAACAGGACACTGTTCTTCCTCCATTTTGTATGAAAAAATGCAAGATGCCATGAGTTCCCACCTGCTCCCTTCTCCCTCCTGAGCTGGGTGGCAGTCCAGAGCTTCATGGTATCAGATTCCCTCCCCATCCTCCTAGCTGGGCTGTCATTGCTGAGAGATGGGGAGAAAGGTCTCCAGCTCTCCCATGCAAAGGGAGGCCTGGTGTCAGGGCTAGAGAAAGGACTTACACAAACCACAGGCGGCAGAAAGATGTTTTCCTCCCCTACATGCTATGGGGAAAGCACTCACTTTGCCAGAGGTGCTTTTCAGTGACAGATGCTGATGCAAAGGTGGTTGTGGCCACTGCGTACCGAGATCCCTGACCTGGCAGGCTGTTGTGACTCCCTCCGAGAATCGGCAGTGCCTCATCAGACTGCTCTCAGATTTCCCAGCTCACTGATCAGTGACAGCGCTGCAATGACAGACCAGCACAGCAATGAAGCCATGGCTCAACCGCGTAATGGGGGAGAAGGGAGAGAGGGCTCCTCTCCCTGCCGCCCATCGGCACTCGTGTGAGTGCCTGACTCCACTCAGACTGACCCTCTGCTGATAATAAGCTGAACTGCTCGTTAAGACCATGAGCTTCTTAGGGCAACAGCAAATTCTTACTCAATATATATACGACACCTAGAGAAGGAAAAGTATGTTGTTAGCAAAGCCAAAGGTGTTAGCATAAAACTTTCAATGAAAAAGAATTGTTCTCAAACTGAGGAAGAAACACACCTGAATAATCTGGGCAATGGGCTGTGCCTCCTGTGAGTACAGGCGTCAGCAGCAGGGTAAAACATTTTGTCAAATTCCAAAAGGCTTGATGCCCTAAAAGCTCTACCACCCCACCCCACCCCCAAACTCTTTGGTGACATGAATTCGACCGTTTCCCCACAATCTTCTTTCCCAGAGCAACAGCGAGACACCTTCTTTCAAGGCAATGCAAAGCGTCACTGGCCCCATGCACACAGGAGGAGATCACTGCTTTCTCTCTCCGTGCATTAGGTGACTTCACTCTGTTTGCTGTGAGCTTGTGCAAAAGGTTCCTTTCATCAGCTGCCTTTGAGGTTCTTTGAAAAATGGAAATAATTAGGCACGTGTATTTTCATTGGCACAGAGAGGCTGAAGCCTGAGCTGAAAGGCTTTGCCTTCGCAAGAAAATAATAGGTCCAATTAAATGTACTTTATTCTCTGAAGTTCAAACGCCATAGCTTTGGGGGCAAGAATTATGTGCAGAACAGGGATATAGGTATATATAGGATTGGGGTTAAAGATAATCTGTGTGTGTTTAGAAAACAACATTGCTGATGATTAATAGAGAAGCAAAGGGTGAAAGTGTGACAGTCCTGTCCAGAGAGACAACGAAAAAGCCCTATGTCCACTTGCGTTTAGTCCACCGAGAACCAAGTGACTCCATTTGCATGTGTAATCATACACCAGACTGCTAAAATGATGGATGTAGCTGTGATAAAAACACACTGGCCCTGAAGGGAGCTGGATCAGATCCCTAATTATCACTCATGATTCCTTGTTCAGTTAATACTTGCAAGAAGTTTCTAAAGTTTCAAAGGAATATAAATCTTATCAAAGAATTTGTAATTGCACATAAATGACAGGTACAGTGTCATTTGGCTTGGGCTGTAGGGAAGGGGCAGTAGAGTTCCCTGAAACCAGTGCAAAGGTCTAATACTGCATTCAAAACTCACAGAGAAATCAAACCTTCACATTAATGTTAGCTGAAAACAAAATTGCAGTTAAAAACCAGAGAGGTTGCTCTAAAAATAATTAAAATCATGCGAGACAAATCAACATGCTCCTCTGCTTATGGGTCTTGGCTCTCTGGGGGCTAACGCCTGTCTTTGCTGCCTGCAGTGGCTTTCTTTCTGTACGGTTGGACAAAAGACACTTTATTACAGTAATTTATCACCCCATAAAAGTGGCTTTCTTGTATTGCTGAATAATTTTGAAAGAAATATGTTTTAAAAATTAAAAATGCAGTCGGTGTACGCACACTTAGGTCCGCTGGGAGACATTTCTGCAACTACTGTAACTGCCTGGGTAGTTTTAATACCTCTACCTTCTATTATTTAAAGTATGATGATATTTTTTTCCTTCTCTGAGCTTTGTCAGCTATAAATAAAAGATAAGGGTTGAATTGTACAGGGTATCTGTAAGCACTTCCATTATTGATACTTAATGTTACTTGGACGGGGTGGTGAGACCATGGTGCTTCTCATTTGAACCTAGACCCTGAGGCCCAACTGAGAAAAGTGGAAGGTACATGTTTGAGAAGTCATTTTCTCTAAGCATGCTTCCATTTTTTGTCCTCCATATGGCACCTTCCAGCATGAAAATGAGACCTATCCCCAGATATTTAATGAAACATTAGACAAAGATGCTTAGGGAAACTATGAAAACTGCTTGGTGGGGTCCAGGATGAACAGGAAAAGCTTCCTAGGATAATCTCAGGACTCAGAAGATGCTCAGACAAGGTCTAGAGCCGAGACCATGATCCTGACACAACAAAAACTTGTTTTGCACTTTATTCTCCTAGACCCACAGGGTCCTTTGCCTGCGGAACTGGAGCTGCTTTCTCCCCAGCTCTGGAACAAATGGAGATCCTTTTCTTGGCACTCTTGCCATTTAAGGTGTTGCCCTTGCTTTTAGCACCACATCAGTCAGTGGTCCTCAAAGGCAGTAAATTGCAGAATGACATAAGGGGAAAACCATGCTAAAATGGTATTAGTAAGAAACACACTCATCAGACTGGTCCAGAAGCAGAAAGGTTGTTCGACCTGGGATCAGTCTGAAGGAAAAGGAATGTGCTAGTAAGGCTACTCTTAAGGCAGATCCGTAATTTGGTTTTACAGGTTCCAGTGTCCTTGTTCCTCACTCTGCTGTCTCAACCTGCCTCAGCTCAGCATCCTTAGGCAATGGACTGAAGGCAGGACGTCTGCCCCAGGGTGAGTGTTCCTACAAATCTTTTATTTATAGCTGACTCGTGTCCTTGTTCTTCAGGAAGGTGGCACCAAAGCAAACCCTTGGATTTGCAAGGCGGCAGGCACTGGGCTTGGAACAAATGCATGAAAGTGCTCCTAAGCAATAAATTGGCTTGAATCCTGCCCTCTGTGTCATTTCTTCAATGCTTTTAAAGATGATGTGGCAAATTCCAGCCCATGCAGCCAGTTGAATGAGCGCAATGCCAAAGCTGGAGAATAACTGGGTAAGTGGAGTCAGTCAGACTCAGCCACCCGTGTATCCACAGGCTCATACAGGGAAAGGAACCACTCAGAGCAACACTTCACTGGGAGTTTTCGTAAGAGCTAATGACCACCTTTGGTTTTACAGCAGCCCAGTGAGATGACAGAGTAACCGGATTGCTAATCAGCCCCCAGAACACACCAGCATTTGCCTGATGAATCAATAAGCACACTGAGCTGAGTTTCCCCTTCACATGCTCTGGTTTCCATATTGCCTCAGAACTGGTAATGACTGTGTCAGATACCCTTTGCCAGCCATACACTAATTACAGATCTGCAACCAGCCCTGATGCTTCTTCAAACCACAGGATGATAAAATTAGATCATTACTCACATCACCCTCTTTGCAGACAATTATCAGACGGATGCAACAGTATCTCCCCATTTCATTTTCTAAGAAGTGACTTCAAGACCCAGAGAGTGAGATAGTGAGTCATGCTCAGAGGTTTCACCAGCTTTTATTTAATCAGAGTTAACAATGAGAAAAGCTGCTCTCTGTGCACAGATACCTAAAAACTGAACACACATGGTAGCACTGCAAGAACAGCCACACAAACCTCAGGTTGTGCGTAAATCCAAGTCACTGGTCTACATTTTAAAACCAAAGGGGCTGCCAGGCAAATCACAGGCACCACTGAAAGCAGAATGGTGGGAGCCTGCATCCAACCACAAGCATAAGGGAGACTCCCTAAGTTATCTCACTGACAGATGGACTCCTTCTGCATCACACATCCCCGAACTGCCATTTCAGTTGGAAATACACAGCAAGCAGTCACACAGACACTGGGCAGGGCGCTCAGAGGATTACTGCTGTAGAAATGCCTAGACAGACACTCATGTGTTGAGCTAGCAAGTTTTAGTACAGGTACAGAGCCACATCGGTTCAGACCAGAGGTTCATCTAGACAGCGTCCTGTCTCCGTCAGTAGCCAAAGGCAGATGCCTAGGGCAGAGTTTAAAGTTAGGCCACTGTCTGTTAGGGCTGACCCAGTTTAGCTGTTCATTTCTGAAGTAATTTAGTGAAAGACGCACCCGGTTGAGCTGGGCATTTCCCACATAAGCATGGCAGCATTCCCGATTTCCTAAAGTGCCGCAAAAACTACAGTCCCACTGCTTACGCTCCCCTTGCAGTCAGCTGTGTCAGTTCCTGCTAAGCTCAGTTATCTTTCTGGGCATTCCCAGCCAGTCCTGCAATATCACAGATACTTTGCAGACCTGCTCTGATTATGCTTCGTGTTATGGTACCAGTTTTACGCAGCATAAAAGGCATTAATAAAAAAATGAAATGAAGTTGTTGGCCTGTTATATATATAAGCAGCATGTGTCCAAAATGGTTACCAGCACATCAATAGAAGTTACCATAGATAATGATAAGCTACAATTAAAAGCAATCTATTGCTCCGCTGGACTGTGTAACAGTATGTAATAAAAGATTAATCACTTATTAAAACAGCGACAAGTATTTCATTAACGTTTATGCATTATTTCTAATGGGGCTTGCCTACACTGCAGTCACTGCAGTGACTAAGTGGACCAAGTGGCAGAAGTACCGGGCAGGATTGAAGCAGCCCTGTTCTGGCACTGCGTGCAGCGCAGCTGCTGTGACTAACAGTGTTGTTAGTGCTTAGCCCCAAGAATTTACCCAGCTCTTTGGGCTGGGATTCTGGCCCTTGCTGAGCCCGGCGCAGTTGTAGCGCTACAGTTAGCAGTACACAAAGAACAGGTTTAAAGCAGAAGTCAGAGCTGCAGCTCCTGTGAGAACACATTCAGAGATGGCTCTTCACCGTGGAGCCCTGCATGACACATCTCTGGCAGTCAGGCCACTCCCTGTGACGTGCCATTTCCCGCGCTGGCATCCCAAACTGAATCCCCCTGGCTGCCTTCCAGCACGAGGCAAAGACATTTTGCCTATGCATAGTGGCCATTGACTGTAATTCTCTAGTGACCAGCTGAACTCTTGCCACCTGGATTCCTTCCCATAATAGAAATCAGACGGGTCTGTTTTCTGGAAAGGAGCTCTCCAAAGACCCCCGGATGTCTGTGCTCACCTTCATTTTGTGTTACTGTCACCTATGCTGCGAACACCCCTATTGTATTGTGCCATTTGCACCTGGGGAGCTCATTCCATTTAGTGTGTTCATCTTGTTATCAGTTGGATCTGGATTTACACAGACATACGGAAACTCAGGCAAAATATTTCCTCTCAGTACATGCTATTAGCTCTGCTGATTACTCCCAGCAGTACTTACCACTGGATAAGAGAGGCTTTAAGAACTGAAGTACTTCAAGGACTATGTTTCCTTCACAGAAGCTAGTCTGCTTCTTCAACACCCTGCTACTTGAAGCTCTCTCTGCCCATGGCAGCCTATCACAAGCCTGCAGAAAGTAAATCAACTCAAAAATGGTGTGTACAACTGAAAAGTCGTTTTCAGGAATGCTTTTTAAGTGTGTAAAATAACTCCATGCTTGTTGAAAGCCATCAAGAGATATGCTTGAGGAATAGAGCTTGGAGACAGCAGAAAATCGCTCTTCATTCCAAAGAACAGCAAAGTGTCTTTAGGTCTCTCTTCCTCTCCTATGCAAATGTTATCCTTTAATGTCACTGGTCCTAGACTGATAAAGGACACACCTTCTCCATCAGATGAAAGTATGATCCCTTTTCTGTGTTTCTTACCATGCCTTCTCTTTGCAGAAGAGAGTCCGAGTTCTTCCTTAACTTCTCAGACTCTGCTGCGTTTAAGCCCCCGCATTACATCCTATTTGTCTCTCCAGCCCTACCAGCTCTCAGGCAGAATCATCTGAGACATTGCCTAGGCCGTAGCCCTCCTTTATTCTCATGTTAGTGGGACCTATTCACACATAAGGGACCTCCATTATGCTTAATCTGAAAGATACGTGACGTGGAAACAACATACTTTGAAACACTCCTGCAGTTCTGTAACCTCAGCCAGAGTTCACAAGTTGTAGATAGATAGGTTCCCCAAATCACTGCACTGAAATACACTGTACTCCAGCAAAGTCACTTCTCCTGTGCCTAGATGCAGTTCCTGCCTGTTGATACCTTTTGCTTTTGAAGGTTGGAATTTGTCTGACATATCAGGGCCAAGAGAGGAAGAAGTATTTTGCTCACAAAGTGTTGAAATCCCCGTCGGTTTGCACCTGTGACTTTCAAACCAAACAAAGCTCTTGTATTGCTAGGTGTCACAACGACAATGTAAAGTGTTGCTTAAGTGCATAGTATCGTTGCTTCCCCAAAGCACCAAACAGCCAGGTCTAAGCAGAAGGTTTGGGAACTTCTCAGTGAACCTGGGATGAGCTTGTAAAGTAAGTTGATGAGTTTCATTTTACACAAATCTACCTTAGGCGATATATAATTTATTAGGAACATGTGCACCTTGTTTCCACTGGGGTATGAGTGTGCTGGAGCTTGTACAGCAGAGGAAACCTTCCCTGATCCTCTAGTACTAGGGGCATATTCAAAAGTAAAAAGCACAGAAGCACAAGACTGAGAAGCAGCATGACTCACCACAAGAGATAAAATATCAGCCTCGCAGGAATGGGTCCAGGAGCACAGGGACTGCTGTAACAGATGAGCCAAGTGGTCTGTCTGCCCCAGGGTCCTGCCTCTCACAGTCGCCAGCAGCAGCTGTTAGAGAGAAAAGTGCAAAATGTGCTGCCCGCAGTGCAAGTTTCTCTCTGCCCCCCTGCAGCAGGAGAGCAGTTTGTGCTCTGAGGCAGCAAGGTTTAGATATCCAGTCCAGAATGATGTGGTGTTTATAAACTCATTATTACATGTGAGTGATGAGACAATCCAGAGAGAGATGCCCGATACTTTTTTTGCCCTGATAAGTTTTTGACCCGGACAATAGTTTTGCTGAATTCAAAGTATAGTATTAGGATTCCTGCTTTGCAGTACATGATCTCTCTGCAAGACTTGGCGCAGTATTGGAAACTGCCCTGGTGCTGAAACGGTGAAAGGTTAAGAAAGATGCGGCAGGTAGCAGTGATTCTTTAAAGCTTTTCTTTGGTGTACATCTCCTTTGGCATTGAAAAATGGGTTATCTACTGTGGACATTTTATACAGGGTGTGGAGCACAAGGAAATTTATGAACTGTCTTCTGTAGAGCAAGTGCCTTTCAGTCATGGTATGTACCAACTTACGTCTTATGCTCAATTGGACAAGAAAGCAGAGTTTCATTAAATTGTCCTTGCATTTGCTCCAATCCACTTGCTGCTTTCAAATGCAGCAAGCATTCTTCTCCTTTTCAAAGCTCCAAAGAAGACAAGTCTCAGAAGTAGGGTTGGATCCAGAGCTCTGCACTTGACTCAGTTAAGAGTGGGCGTCCCTGAACTCACTGTTTACAGGATGAATTAAATATTTTTCACCCTTTGTTTGCCTCTGTTCTTGGCACCTTTGCAAACTATGGAAAGCTGAAAAATCTGGAGCTTGCCAGGAACGGTTAATATGAAAATCTTTCCTCTCTGGTCTGGCAGTCACATGTGTCAAACAATATCTCACATCTGATCTTGGGCAACCTGAGCTTTTTCATACAAGATGGTGCAGAGCTAGGGCTCCCCGTACGTGTGTACAGGTCTCCTTTCCTCTCGTGCAATGTCAGGAGCAGTCAGGCGCTGCAGCACAGCTCAGTCTACTGCCTATTCCTTCTTCTAGAAGCACACATTTTTTAAAAACAAATCCTTGGCTGTTTTCATCCTTCCAGCCCATTTTCTAGTTCATTTCATCCACTGAACTAATCATGATTATTTCAAACGTGTCTATAAGTATCTGAAATAGCTTTTGTGATTTCCTACTGCCAGAGCTGGCTTTGGAAGCAAGCAAGCAGGGAAATTGCCCAGGGCTCAAAGTCCTAGGCAGGGCCTGCTAAGCTAATATAGGTAGTAGTTGAAGCCCTGTTCTATGTAAGTGTACAGGAGTCGTCCATCCCTTGGCATCTGCTTGAGTCTAACAGCCATTCTGCGTGCTGCTTTCACTCCTACGTAGTTTGTCCTGTGCCGCAAAGTGGTCTCTCTTGACAATGCAATTTTCTTCCTAATGTTCAATATTCTGGCTGTCTTCAGCCATGTCAGAGCAGGACACAGGACTGTGTAAGCACGTATCTTCAGCCAGATACCAGGTCTGGTTTTTAGAACTGCTGAGCACTCCCAACTCCTATTGCAGTCAGGACGTGCTTCATGTTCCCTGAAACCACAAGCCCTGCAAGTACAGCTCTCCATGTCCCTGTTCCCCAGCACTGAAGTCAAATCCACTGTCTTCCCAAGCACTCCAGTACACTCAGCTGATGTAAATTAGCTATATTCCACTGAAGTCAGCTGGACCACATAGACTTGCACTGGAACTCTAATCCCATCTTTGCCAAGGACACTGTGGGGTTGTTTACATGGGTAGCCACTGTCTGGCCCATATTAGTGCTTCAAATATATAAAATACTGCATGCAAGTTTAGATGAGATCACTTGAATGGGATAGGGATTATCAGGAAGCCAAGCTCAGCCAGCAATTGTGTGATGTGCATGACTTGTCCCATACCCTGAAACACAGCACCAGCCACTTCACCTCATACTCCTGCTCAAACACCCAAACGCTCCGTCAGTGGTAATGAGCAGAGTGGGGCTGGAACAGGCCAGCCTTGACAGGCTGTAACAGGAGCTGTGGACCCAGCTGCATGTGCTGTAAAATTCTCCTTGACACCACCACAGTCTGCTCTCTTGGAGCCCTGGAATGGTTTCAGCATTTCTCAGACAGTATCATATCAAATTACTGAAAGTATTTTCAAAGAGGTGTTTGCTTCCCTAAATTTTGTTTGAGTTAATAAAAAGTGACAGAGTTGGAGAGAAAGCAAAGCACATGTGTTCCTGGAAAGAAAGAAAGGCCCGTCAACAAAAATGTGACCAACTGGAGAACAGTGCAATCAGGATGGCTTTGAAACATCTGCAGCCAGAGAAGGAGGGAAGGGCATGGGGAAAGGAGGAATGAGGACAGGAGAAGACAGCTCTCTGCAAATCTCAGGCTATCCTCAATGTCCTCTACTCACTGCCTTCTCTTACGGATGCTTATTTACATGTTATTGTGTGTAACACGCAGATAAGACCAGCACTGACTCAAGACCTGGTGCACTTCCAGCTATAGCACTCCCTTCCTTATGAACAGGCATGGTCTCCTGGCTAGTCTCCAAGGCTGACATTCTGGTATCTTTTAGCAGCGCTAAATAAAAGTTGAGAACAGGACCATTTTATTTACTTGTAAGTGCCAGAAAACAATTTTTTGTTTCTTTCTCAGGTCAGGCATGTCTTTGTAGCTTAGAGCTAATTAAAAAATGCTAAATTACCTCCAGCAACTGCAGAGAAAAAAATCATAATTTAATTACTTGTGGGAAAAACTTCTAAGTTTCTTACTTCATTCTGAGACAAACAAATGAAACCACTGTTTGTTGCTTTGGTGGCTTTTCATAACAGGAAATGGTGATAACACATTTCTGTCTGTAGGAACGTCCTCTGGTTCCCCTCTTGGCACTACGGGAACTTCAGGAAGCTGCCTGAAACAGGCACAAAACCTCTGCTGTGGCAGGAAGCCAGTTCCGTTCACTTTCTGTCTCGTGCTGAAGTTACTGGGAAGCCCTGAAAGGCTGCCTGGCACTTGGCTGAAGCAGGAAAGTAAAGGTCTGTGTCCTGCAGTTGTGCACTCTTAACTTAGACACGCAAGGGAATTAAAAGAGGGAAAGTAATGCCCTGATTTCCTCTTCTAAGCTCTGTTTCACACAAGACAATGCAGACAGTCTTACTCCAGGAACAGAGTAAGACAGTCTGATCCTAGGCCCAACCTGTCCACGCACAGGAACAGGTACTGCGCTCTGCATTCATGGGCAGCCTTCTTGCGAACTAACATCAAAAGGCAGACAACACCTGTGGCAACAAAATGAAAGCTGAACTCATTGGAAAATGTGGCCTTTGGCAGCACACATAAGGTCACATTAAAGTGTCCACATCCCAGCCTTGAAAAACCCCTGCCAGAAGTTCTAGCCCCTCCTGTCACCATCCTGCCAACGGTCTGCAAACGTGGCGGAGCAGGGTCTGCTGCCTACCGAGTTTCCCCCTTCTTTTAAGAAGCCCATTGGTTGCTGCTGCTGAGATGCTGTCTGCAAGTCATTGTACTGCCTCTGATACACAGCTCATAATGCACTATACCTGCACTGTACAGGGGCAGAGCTGCCTAAGCACATGTAGTGAGAGCTACAGTGCAAGGAGTAGGCAAGGATCGCACTCTAGATCCCATGCTCAGTGCATCTGCAGGGGCAGGATCGGGCTGACCCCCTGCCGAGACTGTGCCACTCCAAGGAGCTTGCTGTGTGGCAGAGCAATAGGGAGGTCCCTGAGTGGTCACTATTAGCAACTGTGAAGTATGTATCTCACTCAGACACGCTGTTAAAATACATCTTTCTAATTTGGATGAGCAGATTTTGCCATCCCCCCCACCCTTTCAAGCTCAGAAATGTTAACAAACGCTACAGTTCAGAGGTATGAACAAGGCTGTCCTAATAATGTGTCTCTCTAGATTCTTGTCATGCTGCCCTGGTGATATTCAGTGTGATAATGAAGGCAGCAGGAAAGGGAGAACAGAGAAAATAGCAAACAACCTGGGAATAATGTGGAGTTGCCATGAAGAGTCACAGATTCGCTTACTGGAATTTAGAGCAGTTTGATTTTTTCTCTGAAGTCCTGCTTGTTGTAGCAGAAGCCAGTACATAGCAGCAAAACCACTCAATGGGGCTTGACATTGCAGGGGCAGCTCAGGTACAGATGAAAAGGTTTGTCCTGGGCACTTTGTCAGCTCAAAGATGCTCTTAGCCTATAAGATCCAGATGGAACTAGAGGGTACAAACAGCCCCAGGGCTGACATCACCTCACAGCCTCGAGACATTCCTACTTAACTTGGGCTTACCTTAGCACTGAAAATGCACAAATGACCTCTCCTTTCCAACCCTCCCTGGACAGCATCTGGGCTGCCAGTCGCAGAAGAGATCAAGGGTCAAGACAGCAGAGCGAAAAAACAGCTCCCTCCAGTTTGCTGCAGGACCTCAGGTGGTTATTGCAGTTGGGAGTGAAAGATGGGGAAGTGAGAGGGGATGGAGCAAAAGAGAGGGGGAGGATCTGCTCGTGGTGGAAGGCACGGAGACAGAAGAAAGGCCAGGAACAGCTCCATCCATCCACTCTGGCCTTGCCCTTCGTTCTCTCAGACCTGCTGCCCCATGCCTGCACTCACTTATCACGCCCAGCAGCCCCAGCATGACCCCCTGAAAACCCAGCCCTGTGCTCTCTCCTTTGCTCCTCAGCAAACACGCTGTGTGGATTTGTACTGAACAATTCACAGCTGCTATAAAACAAGCTATGAAATGAGGCACATGGAAAAGGCATGTGGTCCCAAACCTGGAGCCAGGAGTGCAGGATCCCTAGATATCAGGTGTCCCAGGACAAAGTGGGAACTTCAGGAAAGAGTCTGGAGGAAAGACTTGAGAAAGAAGGACTGAATGTTGCCTGTTTTGGAAGCAAGTAAAAGATTATTTGCCAGGATGATCATTAAGAGGGAGTGCAAGATTTAGGAGGACTGCCTGAGCTGCTCTTACTTGTGTCCTGTCATAAATAAAGTAATGGGGTAGGTCGGAGTCTGGCACTGTGGTTTGCACCTGAGAAGAGCTGAGGGATTGTTCTGATCAGATTCCTTTTACA